>NC_043712.1:13067516-13086343 GCF_006229205.1 Suricata suricatta
TTTTTTTTTTCCTGGTTTTTCCATTGAGGGGCAGACAGGGAAGCCGCAGGGCCTGGGGAATCCCTCCCGGCTCGGCTCTTCCACTCTGCCCCCTCCCTTTCTGCAACTCTAGTAATTACAGAAACCATTTCTTGAACACCTCAGGCCACGTTCTGGGCTTCCCTTGTGTTACCGACTTTCACCCTCAGCTCCCCACCCCACCCCCTCCAGGTAGGTGTTACCTTGTAAAATTTTCAGGTGAGTAGGACAAGGCACAGAGAGGGTTAAGTAGCTCTCCCAAGTTCACACAAGTAGCCACATACACACCTGAGCCCTTGACCTCTTTCCTTTGCCCAATGTCCTCAGTCACACACTGCCACCTTTCCTGGCTTGGGAAGCTCTACTCAGCTCTACTTTCTCTAAGAACTGAAGCAGGGGAGAGGCTCATATCCCCTCTCTGCCACTCTGCTTTTTTCAGAGGCTGCCTGTGGCCACCTGTGGGCCAGGTGGGGAGAAAGGCAGAAACCCCCTATTCAGCTCTGAGCTCTCTGATTATAATCCCTCCTATACACATGCCTTGGGTTTATCCAACATATCATTTTCAACCCCAGCAGCTTCTCTGCCTCAAAGAAAGACAAACCTCTGAATCTGCGTCTCCATAGAACTGGAGAACATCAGACTGAGATGCAGGAAACAGTAGAGGACATCGGGACCAAGCCCTTGCTTTAGAAATGGGGAAACTGAGGCCAACGGAGCACAAGCTTCCACACATAACCCTGTGATTGCTCTACTTGGTACTGGAGAGGCCCGTGAGCACAGGCTGCTGCCAGAAACAGTTAAAAACAATGATGATGACGACAAGCTGTACCTCTATCAAAGGGCCAAGCAAATTCCTAGTGCTTTGCATACATCAACAGGTGTGCTTCACTGCTGGTCAGGATGGATAGATCTTGGCCTGACCCCTTAGTCAGGGCCAAGTCAGCCTTGCATGGGTACTAAGAAGTCTCCTCTGCATTGGTATCTTATTCTCATTTCTTTCTAGACATCTATGTGTACGCCTCTCCTCACTGGCTCTAGGCATCAGTAAGGCCTTTTTGGCCCTTGACCCTCACCTTCAGGGTGAATTTCTTCTTGTTCTTGACAATATGGACCTCTTCTCCTGGTGGAAGTTTGAGGTATCCTTTTGCCAGAAGACCCCCACCCCCCATCCAGGAAACAAAGGCCACACACAGGCTACACAGTAGATAATTTGGAGGTGTTGCTCCCGTTTGTGAGATGCCTCTCCCCACTCACAGGCATGGCCCTCACTTGGCTCCTGTGTTTGTACTATAACCCCCACCCCAAACCCAGTTGACAGTATGAGGAGTAGACACAAAAACCAAGCAGGACTATCAGAATTTGGAATTAGTGTTTGGGTTATGATGATTACAGTTAATTAACTGGGCCCATGAGGACTGGCCATCTGAAGGCCAAGATCGCCATTTTGCAGGGACCGTCTTCCACAGAGATAGCCAGTGAGACCCTCATTAAATGGCTTGAGGGAGGTGGGTAAAATGATATACAGACACTCAGAGAAGAAAAGACTAGCCTGGCCAGGGAAGACTTTGGGATCCACTGGGGCTCTTTTGGACACAGAGCTCTCCTCAAACTGGCCTCAGAAAAATAAGTTATTAGGACAAGCATTTATTGAGCATTGAATGCCTTACAACAGGTTCCTGGAAGCTGATCAGGATTTTGCACAAGGGATTAATTGAAGAGATGCTCTTAGGTGATCCTGCAATACTTCAAGGAGCCTTGGGACAGGGATGCAGCTGGGCCTCGGGATCAGGCCACATGCAGGCCTGAGTACAAAGGCTACCTGGAAAGGGCTTTGACTCCATCTCTGCCCATCTGCTTTCCACAAAATGGCTTTTACCAGCAGGGAACTGGAATCTTTGTCTGTGGCCCAGATGCTAACTTGGGTCAGATGCCTACCCTTTATCCAGGTGACTCTCGCCGGAGAGACAGGGTCATATTGCACAAACCTGGCTGCTCCCAATGTAACCTGTAGATGTGCGGAAAGGGGAGGGAAAGCCAGGTAGAGGAGACAGTGTCTCTGGGTGGCAGGATTCAGTCAGCCTTGAAAGGATGGAAAGAATAGGATTGGAGGTGAGGAACGGGCTAGAACCTTCTGCTCTGGGCACAGAATAAGCAAAGGTGTGGCGGTCAGAGGAAGACAGGCCTAGAAGACGGGAGCGAGTCCGGGTCCCTTCCGTGATGTGTTAGAACTAGCTTCAATCCGCTCACAAGAGCTGGCCGGTACATTTCCAGGAATTTTAACAGCTGGTTGTTACACACAGCCTGTCTGCAGCCACGCACAGCTGGGCCGCCGACAGTCAAGTGATAAAAACTAAAATTGTAATTATAACTGCCGCATTCTGGGTGCTTACTGGCCACCTTATGATGCCAATTTATTATGTCAATTAAGCCTTAACAATACCTCCAAGTTAGGTATAATCGCCAAGATTTCAAATACATACAGAAGCTCAGAAAAGATAAGTAACCTGCTTACGTTTCCACAGCAGGGTGAGTGGTAGAACTGGAGTTCGAATCCAGGCGTGTCTCCAAAGCCCAGGTTCTTTCTACAGCCACGGTGGAGAAGGTCAGGGGGAAGGTGAGGTTTCCCCCAGGCCTCTCACTGAGGATCAGCGATTATTTAATTTCATCCTGACAGTGTTAGGGCCTGATGTTGGGCTCTTCCCTGTACACTTCCTATGATGCTTTATAACAACTCACTATTTATTTATATGGAAGGTATTTGGAGTTAAGAAATGTAGACCTATTTTAAGAAGGACTATAAACTGCTGTGCTTTAGAAATAAGAATTCACTGGGTCGCCTGGGTGGCTCAGTCGGTTGAACATCTGACTCCGGCTCAGGTCATGATCTCACGGTTTGTGGGTTCGAGCCCTGTGCCAGGCTCTGTGCTGACAGCTTGCTCAGAGCCTGGAGCCTGCCTTGGATTCTGTGTCTCCTTCTCTCTCTGCCCCGCCCCCAATCATGCTCTGTCTCTCTCTGTCCTTAAAAATAAATAAATGTAAAAAAATTTTAAAAAAGAAAAGAAATAAGAATTCATAAAGCCCCTTATGCACACACACCAAAAAAAAATCTTTGAGGCAGTGCTATTTTTATATTCTTTTATGTACCCACAGGAGAAGTCCATGGCCTGCGTTTTTGCCATCCTTATTATTTACTTACTGCTTTTCTAAGTACTAGTTACATCCTGAGCCCAGCGCTAGGGGTAAGGGCATAGAGATGAATCAGCCATAAACTCAACCCCTACAGGGCCTGTGGCCAAGGAAACCGACAATTACAACAGGGTGTTCGAGGGACTAAGCCAGAGAAAGTTTGGGTGGGGATGGAATGAGGCTGGGGGACACAGACAGGGCCCAAGAAGACTTGCAAATACACTGATGAGCCAGGCCTTGGAGGACACTTCCCTGAGCCTCAGTTTCTTCATCTGATAGCCATGTCCACCTCCAAGAGTTGTGGGAAAATGAAATGAAATTATCCATGTCAACTGCTCGTTGCATAGAAAGGGTGCTGAAAACAGCAGTTGGTATCATCAGGGGAACCCCACAGGTAAAGGCATGGGGGTGCTTAAGATGGGCGAGCGTGAGCTGGCGTGTCTGGAACACAGGGGACATGAACTGAGCTCTGGAAGACGAAACCAGGCAGCAAGAGGACAGCAGTATTCACAGGTGCCTGCTCTAGGCAGTCCGTCCTTCAAACGTGACAGCAAATTCCCCAGATTGAAACTATACTCACTCCCAGATCAGAGATGGAGAAACGGGGGCTCAAAGAGGTGAAGTCACTTATTTGTGTTGCACAGCTGGGAAATGGCAGAGACAGAATGAGAAACTGAGATTTCACTCCGGAGCCTCCATCTCCCGCGTGGGACTGAGAGAGTGCCAGCCCGGAAGGCATGGGTCACTGGGAAGCTGTCGACGACTCTCATGCAGGAGACTGACCCTGTTGGAGCCGGCTCAAGAAGTTTCCACGAAAGGGGACAGGGGCCCGCTGGCCCCAGAGCCCGTGCCTGCCAGGGATTTAGCAGGAAGAGCTGGCTTTTGTTCTAGATGAATCAGCCCAGCTGTTTCTGAAAGCCCAGCCCCACTCTTCTGGGCTCAGCGGACCAGAAGGCATTCAGCTGTCCCCGCAGGTCACCAGTGGGGTGGGGGAGTGCAGTACTTTGTCCACTGGACCGCGCCATTTACAGAGAGTTATATTATCACAACACGAAACAATGGGCTTTTTTTTTTTTTTAATGTTGTGCTGCATCTTGGGCTGCAAGTTGTGGTGGAAACACAATCAGGACAGCAAAGCATAACCTTCTTTGGAATCTGGAGAAACTAAAATAAATAATTAAATAAATACCACTCAGAATAGCTGATTGGATGAAGATTTTCGTCAAAAGTCCTCCACTCTCCTCCTCTCTCTTTCCCTTCTCCCTGTGCTTCTCTTTTTCTACCCCCATCCCTCTCATCCTCCCTCTCTGCTTCCCCTTTCTCATCATGGATGCTGCATCAGCAGCACTTTGCTGGAGTCCCATAGCTTTGCCTGGGAGTTAGGACACCTGAATCCATACCCTGTCCTGCTTCTTTCTTGCAGGATGATCCAGGGCAAGGCACTCACTCCTCTGAGCCTCCATTATCCCATCTGCTAACTGGGACAGTAGAAGGAACCACCTCTAGAAGGCGTTGTCGCTGGCTCAGAAAACCAGGCATTTGTTAGCCCCTGCTTCTGCTGCACTGGCCCCACGGAGAGCCAGAGGGCATCTGTCATAGGATCTAGCAAACCGTCCTTCACCAGTTAGTCTTTAGGTCAAGTCACTGTAGCCTGTCTTATCTCACAGCTGCAACTGGTACAAATGTCTCCGGATGCTCACCGTGCAAATGCAATCATTTCAGTTCTTTGTTTTTCTATTTTTATTGTTTTAACACTTATTTATTTTTGAGGTGGGGGAGAGCGGGAGAGGGCCAGAAAGAGGGAGACAGAGGATCTCAAGCAGGCTCTCACTGAGCAGAGCCTGCTATGGGGCTTGAGCCCTTGAACCGTGAGATCAAGACCTGAGCTGAAATCAAGAGTCGGCAGCTTAACCAACTGAGCCACCTTGTTTTTCAAATCAAAGCCACAGACTTGAGAAATCCAATGCCTGATGAACAAGAGGCTCAAAGTTTTCTGATGGAGCTTTTCTCTCCTTTGTTCTCAAACGCCAAGGCTGAGCGCCCCAGCAGGGAGGGGGTGAGCCCACACCTACTGCAGTTTTGCTATCTCCCTGGTGCACAGCCTTGTGGTTTTAGCCCAACCTCAGACAGATGCCCCTCAGACCCAGGTCCCCAGGTAGGTACCCGGTGGGGACAGCCTCGGTGAGCTGTCTAGCTCCCTCATTGCTTAGCCCAGATGCCACACTCACGATTCTGACACAGCCTTTCTCCAGGGTCCTGGGCTGCAAGGCTCTGTCTCACAATTTGTCTGCCCATCTGCCCTCAGGGACTCCAAACCTCCCTCTTTTTTTTTCTTTTTTTTTTTTTGGTTCCAAATCTCCCCCCTCAACAGCTCCCCCGCCATTTCCCCCTTCAGAGATAAGGAAGCAACCTTCAGGCAGTTAAAGGTGAATTATCCCAAGACCTTTTTAAGTTCCTCTTTCTCTAGAGATGAAAAAAGCGGAAAAATTGGGGTGTCTGGATGGCTCAGTCGGTTAAGCATCCGGCTTCGGTTCAGGTCACGATCTCACGACCGTGGGTTCAAGCCCCGCATCGGGCTCTGTGCTGACAGCTCAGAGCCTGAACCTGCTTCTGATTCTGTATCTCCCTCTCTCTCTGACCCTCCCCTGCTTGCACTGTCTCTCTCTGTCTCTCAAAATTAAATAAAAAACATTAAAAAAAAAAAGCGGAAAAAAAAAGCCAGTTAAATCTTCAGCAAGCAACCTATGACACCTCTCTCAAAATATACAACTTTATCGTGGCATAAAATACAATCAGCCTCATTCTATGGAAGCCATGAAAAGCCACAGGAAGCTTATGTACCACAGGCCATTGCTCGCCGGGCTTTGCATTGTATCACGATCCAGATTAACTCCAAGCCGCCTTAGCCCGGCACCGGTGGCCACACATGATCTGGCCTTGCTTTATATCTCCAGCGTCATCTCGGCCCCTCCCACCTGTCACTGAATCACCTGCTAATCTCCCAGCGGATCCTCCTCTCTGTCACCTCTGCACCTCCAAGCCCTGTACCCCAGTTCTCTCTGTTGGGATTGCCCATCTCGACATTTGCCCCTGTTTAACCCTTCCCTATGTGTTCAGATCCAGTTTGCAGGGAAGCTCCTTTCAGAGCCTTCCCTGACTGCTCCGGGTTATGTCACATTAGCTGCTCCCACAGGTCCCTGTGATGCGTCCATCAGAGCAGTAACTGGAGAGTAATGCTGAAATAGATTCTCCTGTCCTGTTAGTCTTCATCCCAGACCCCTGCTTAACCCCCTTATAAGTGATGGTTATTTATAATGATTTAGTTACTGGTGGACGAATGTATTTTATTGTTTGCTGTCTCCCCCATGAGACTGTGAGCTCACTGAGGGCAGGGCCAGATTGCTCATTCTCTCTGCCTATGAAAGTGCCCAGCACAGCAACCTGGACAGAACAGACCCTCAACACACTTATTGGACTGAACTGAAATGGCACGCATCGCAGGGTGTTATCATCCTCTATTCATGTTTCTAGTGCTACCAGCGAGTCCCTCATGGGCAGGGGCCAGGTCTCATTTGCTCTTGGTGCCCAGCATAGAACTTGGCACACACTAGATCAGTAAAGGTGGAATGAGTGAATGAAGGAGTGAAATGAATTGTAAAAACTAACATGAAGGCGGATGAACAAATGATCAAATAAAGGAATTCCAAATGACTTTTCTGAAACAACCATTTGACAGCTGTTACGTTCACTGTTTGAAATAAATATAAGGCTCCTCTCTTGAGTTCTGTTCGCTGGTACCGTTGGAAAAAAAATGATAATGGAGTCGGTCAAGGCTAACCTTTAAAAAACAATCATCACAGAAATCCAATGACTGGAGTCGCCTCTTGATGAATAGGCAAGACACTGATATCAATTTACATTAATTAGTAAGGCTAAGATACCCTCTTAAAATGTCTGCTTCCTTAACCTTCGAGATTTGTATCAAATATCACCACTTAGTTTTTCCAAGTTTCATATTTAAAAAAACTTTATTCCCTGTAACGACACTGATGTGTGTGTGAGTGAAGGGAAACTTCTCATACTTCTCTACGACTCACACAGAACTTTACTTCTGAAACCAAATGTGAGGGCTTTGCCCCACACTGACCGATTCTGGGATGCCAGGAGGGTGTCCTACAATTCAGTTCTGTTCTGACACCGTATATCTGCAGATGGCATCAGAGCCCACCCACCGGTGAAGGTGAAGGTTCCGCAGAGCTGTCTGCACCCCACTTCAGATGCCAGTCACAAGCAATGCCTCCAGGACTACCAATCAAGGGTTCCCATCACCCCCTTCTCAGGTTCGATAACTTGCTAGAACAGCTCACAGAACTCAGGAAAATAATGGACTTACTAGGTTACCGGTTTGTTGTACAGGATACAACTCAGAAGAGCCAGGTGGAGGCATGCATTGAGCAGAGTGTGGAGGAAAAGAGTGAGGAGCCATGCCCTTCCGAGGCACTTATCTCTTGGCACCTCTCTGTGTTCAGCAAACCGTAAGCACTCAGAACCCCACAGTTCAGGGATTTTTATGGAGGCCTTATCATGTGGGCATGATGAGTTATCAACTGAGTCCTTCTCGCCTTCCCAGGGGATGAGGGTTTGGGCTGAGCGTTCAAGCTTCTAGTCGTGGCTTGGTCTTTCTGGTGACCAGTCCCATCTCAAGCTCTCCAGGCCCCCACCAAGGGCCTCCTCATTAGAACAATAGATGCTTCTATCGACC
Source organism: Suricata suricatta (assembly GCF_006229205.1). Classification (NCBI taxonomy): domain Eukaryota; kingdom Metazoa; phylum Chordata; class Mammalia; order Carnivora; family Herpestidae; genus Suricata; species Suricata suricatta. Next base: position 13,075,483 of record NC_043712.1, read on the forward strand.
AGGAAATTCCAAGGGATTCAGGACCCCTGTGCCAGAAACTAGGGTCAAAGACCAAATAGTAGTAGAAAAGATGTTCCCGGCACCTTTATTGCTTTGGAAATTATAAAGGTTTTCAGATCTCTGTCCAGGAGCCAGGGACAAAGACCAAAAATATGTTTTACTTATTATATCCCCAAATCACAGCATTTTTTCCACAATATATACATATTTAAATGCTCATGGCATTAAAAATACAGTAACTACTTAAATGTCTTCAACACAGTCTTTAGTTTTAAGGAAAGTTGCCATATTTCCCTAACTTTCCTAAGTCGGAGCATAGCAATTGATAGAGGACTGACAACAATCAGAGACTTAAACCCAGGACATCCTAGAATTTTCTGGAAGGGAAGTCAGCCCATCACAGATATTTCTATTTTTACTGTGATCACCACATGTAAACAATCACACACACAACTTTTTCCCCCCTTGTTGTATTATTTAGCAAACCTTTTTCCCTGTTGTGATATATTTTTTGTATTTCCTCTGAAAAAAAAATCCTATCATCTCCTGAGCCGCACCGGTAACCAACTGTCATCACTTCCTCTCCAATGACACCTCCCCAGGGCTCTCAACAATTCAGCAGGCAAATAGGAGGAGGCTCTCTAGGGGGTGACAGGGAACACTCCAGGTCACACGTCCCCATGGAACCCTGGCTCTGACACTTCCTTGTTATGCCACCTTTGGCAGGCTGCTTGTCATCTTTGACCTCAGTTTTCTCATCTGTGAATTGGAAAGAATAGTGCCTTATGTAGAAAGTTGGTGTAGGATTAAATTTAAAAAAATTAATGTTTATTTTTGAGAGAGAGAGTGCAAGCAGGGTAGCAAGAGAGAGAGAGGGAAACAGAGAGTCCCAAGCAGGCCTCGTGCTGTCAGCACAAAGCCCAATGTGGGGCTCAAACTCACAAACCATGAGATCATGACCTGAGCCAAAGTCGGACACTTAACCGACTGAGCCACCCAGGTGCCCTTATATCTATATGTTTAAGTGAAAAAAAACAAGGTGCAAATCAACATGTATGGAATGCCAGCATGCGTGAAGAATAATAAAGACGAACTTGCACTTTTACAAAATACTTTGTGAGGATACGTAAGAAACTGGTAACACGGGTCACGTCTGAGGAGAGTTCCGGTGGCTGGTGGATAGGGCAGAGAGGAGATTTTTCTGTGTATACCCTTTGTTGCCTCTGAATTTTAAACCATGTGAATGAATCATCCCTTCAAAATAATAACAATAACAGAAAGAAAACACATGTGTGGGACACAAAAATATCTCTATATGTGCTTGTTGACAAAGAGATAGTAGAAGAATTCACATCCTGCAGAAAATTGCTCACATGTTGGCGGAAAAGCCTTCTCAGGACCTGTTGCGCAAACCAAAACCCAGAGACCGTCTGGAGGGGAAAGGTTAAGACCCTCCGATGGTAAAGGATGACCTGTTTGGGCAAAGAGGTAGCTCTGATTTGAAGCAATTCTTTTACCCAAGGAAACCGGAGTTTGGGGCACTGGGAACTGGGGGAGAAAAAAGGAAAAAGGAGGGACTTAATAAGAGCAGGAGATAAGAATGGTCTCTAAGGGCTGAGAGAGCTCCCCATCCTGGGGTCAGGCGGAAGCCCCCAGGGCGAGTGACTCTAGTTTTAGGGGGAGCCGAATCCTGCTATGGCGGATGTGGCAGGATGTGAAGCCTCAGACCAGTTTGAAACCAAGACAGTGTATGGTTGACCTTTTCTTTGCCCACTTGCTACTATTTTCTCTTACTTATTCTGCAGCTTGAATGTTGAATCTTCCCTATCCTTAAGAAAAGGGAAATCTTTTCTTTCTCTTGTTTGGTCTGTTTGTATTAGTTGCTGATGATCCAGACTCTAGATTTACTAGGTCACCAAGTCTTCTGCTAAAGAACTAGAGAACAGGAACTAGACTAGAGAAAGTAGGAAGCGCTGTGGAGGAGGCCCAGGGAAGAAAGAGAGGTTTTTCTCAAACCTAGAAGGGCAAGGATTGGAGGGGAGGAAAGCGACGGGGTGAAGTGCTGCAAGGACCAAACTGGCCAGGGAGCTGATCTGGGGCAGTTTACCAAAAAGGAGGAGGACCCAAAGCTCAACTGAGGCAGGCAAATGGAACTAGCAGAGACGACTTCAAGGGACATTGTTTGAGCGTTAAGGTGCAGAGCGAGAGTGGAGGCATTGCCTCAGATTGTTCAGCCATGACCAGAGAGAGAACCTCAAGCCTGCATCAAATCAGCCTATACACATTGTTCCCTTGTGGGCAGCTGCTGAACGGGCCACTCTGTTAGCATCGGTAACTCACTGGATGCCTGCCCACCTGGAGAGATGCCCACCCGTACCATATAAGTTCACCGTGAACCTGCTCCATTACTCCAGGTGACAGAGACCTACATAATGCCCCAGGACAGAACCTATAAGTCCAATGCAAGGAATGAGACCCTGGACTCAGTGGTGTGGAGACAAGAAAGCTCTGGGCATCTCTCCATAGGAGGGGGGAAGGGAGAAGGACAACAAGAAAAGTGGGAGCTGAACTGGATGATCTCCAGTCATCCTGAGATGGGACAGTGACACTGTGGCTTTCACAGGGACAGGGGCCACGTGGATAGCAGTGTCTGGGGGATCTGACAATGCTACTCGCTGGCTCATAACCTTCTAAAGGCTGCTGTCTACATCTAGGGTAAATTCCAAATTTCTCAGCCTGGTGAGTCCCAACAAGCAATAACAAATTAACCCCCAAATCACAAGGGCTTCACACGCCAGAAGTTTATTTCCTGCTCATGGTACCTGTCCCATGCACGTGCTCCACGTAATGACTCGTGAACCTAGACTGATAGAGAAGCCACCACTTGGAACATGCAGCCTTCCCTGGTCAGTGTGACAAGGCAGGACACTAAGGGACAACTTGCTTTTTTAATACTTTAGCCCAGAACTGACATGTGTGACTTCCATTTACAGCCAATTGGTGAAACTAGGCATGTGGCTCCCTTCCAGTGCAAGAAGACCGGGAAATGTGGAGAGGAAACGAGTATTTGCTGAGTGGTAAGCATCCCTGTCATACATAGCATTCAAGACTCTCTTTGTGATCTATTCCCAGAACTGCCTCCAGCTTCGTTTCCTGCCAAGATCTGTCTTCCCAACTCGTAATCCACCTGTGGTGACAGGAATTTTCTCTCAGCATCTTGGGTGTGTCTTTGAGTCAGGGAACCCCCATACCTTTGCTTTTTACTCTGGTTCCTGAATATAAAATGCCCCTTTTCTATCTTCCCCATCTGCCAACATTCTACTTCTCCTTTAAAGCTCAGCTCAAAGGTCCCTTCCCCATTCCTGATCCCTCAGGAAAACAGTTAATTGGCCCTTTTCGTTTCTGCCACATCTATTTTTACATATTTCCATTAGCACTTAGGGTCCATGGGACTGACTTCCTGGCATGTTTCACAGCTCCTGGTACATCATGGCCACTAGACAAATATTTGTTGAATAAATGTTTTGCGTTTAGAACTTTTCAGACAATAATTTAATTGTACAGAGTCTTTCTCCACACCCATCCACCTGCTCCCAGTAGATTGTGAACTCTGGATGATACAGACTCAACCTTATTTATCTCCATGCCTCCATTATCTACCAAAACTGGGAACATTTTTCAGTAAATGTTTTGGGGAGAATTGACCAATTTTTAACAATGAATTAAGAAGTGATTGTAAATCTTTCAAAATGGCACATTGGCTATGTGTATGCTACCACATTGCTGGGAGCCCAAGGGTGGAAACAAGCTGGCCTCAGGGTCAGCGGAAGCAGGGCTCCAAGTGCTGGGAGAACACACCGGCCCTCTTCTTCCTCCCTCTTTCTCTCTGGGCTTGCACTTCATTATTCTCACTCACTGAAAACCAGCTTTTTCTCCTTCTCAGAAAACAGCCACTTGCCCATCAACCAACAGCTACCTAGTGGCCAACTCCTTTCCGGAAAGCAGCAGCTGGCTTCTTCCACCCAAGTTCAACCCCCTGAAGAAGGACTCTTACCGGCCCATGATCATGTGCCCACCTGGCCTGGGTGTGGGTGGGCAGTGCCCCACATGCTGGGCTGGTTCTCACCCTGACCTTCATCATGGAGGAACCAGCCCCACAAAAGAAGGCCTGGGAAGAAAAGGTCAATGCCACCTAACTAAAATCAGGAAATGGGGAGAACCATTCTGGAGAAAGTTTCTCCAGAGAGCAACAGCATATAAATATGTCTTCTGAAAAGAACAAATGACAAAGACACAGGATTTAGGGAAGAACTAAAATGGCAGAAGCCACGTCACAGTTACTGTATCTCCTAAACCTCTTGTGAAATAGCTCCCCCACTCCCGTCGTCATTGCCAGATCTTACCTTGTCATCTTTGGGCTGAACTGTTGCACCAGCCTCTCAGCTGGCCTCCGTGCCTCCGGGCCTCACTTCAGCCTCCAAATCTTCCACCCAACCAGGGCTTCCAGGTGCTCTTTCTTTAAACGACGTGATCCCGTCATTTCCCTGCTTCAAAACTTTCTAGCATGGCCTTCAAGGCCCTCCTTGTTCTAGCAGCAGCTTCACCGGCTCTCCTTCCCCAGAAGTGCGGACTTCTCCCCCATGGCCTCCTCACCAGCGCTCAGTGCTGTTCTGTCTTCTCAAGCATTAACTCTCTCTGTTTCCTCTGCCCAGGCTGCCCTTCCCATCTCCCTTACCTCTGCCTGGTGACGCTATTCACCCTTCAAGGTCCAGTCTCTCCCTCTGTGGTGACTCCACATCGTGTCTATTTTTAGTTCTGGAGACATCTGTCTCCTCTGCTCTCTTTCAAAGCACTAACCTCGTCTCATTTCTTTTCAAATCCGCAGTTCCAAGCGTAGGGCCTACGTTGTAGTAGAAATCCAGAGATGCTCATGGAAGGATGAAGGGAGAGAGGGAGGGAGAAGAGAGGGGACGGAAGGAAAGGAAGGAAAGGAGGGAGGGAGGGAGGAAGGAAGGAAGGAAGGAAGGAAGGAAGGAAGGAAGGAAGGAAGGAAGGAAGGAAGGGGAAGAAAGGATTAAGGAAAAACCAAGGACTTGAAGTTACAACACCTGTTTTCTCCTCTATCTGTCACCAGCTTGGGCAGCTTGGAGCATTCCCCACCTAACTCAACTTGTTGGAGATCATATTGAGGAAAGAACACGGAAGTGCTTTATTTCTATGCAAACACCCATTGTTATTAATTGGCCATGGTGTTGTACTTCTCCCCACTGCCAGAAGACCGCAGTCTTAGTCAGCCACCTTTGCTGGTCCGGGCTCCCTCCCGGGGGCAGGAAGAGCCAGGGGGCAGGGAGGGACATTTCCTTACTTGTTCTCATCACAAGAATCTTATGAAGATCAAGTGGTGTTGACACTAAGATTCATTAGGATCACAGTGTAAGGAGTGAGCAAACTTGATAACATGATTCAATTTAGGATACTTGTTGTACACCTTAGATCTTGGGGCCTCCCAATTTTAACGAAGAACAAGGAATATCGACAACCATTACTGGTGACATAAACTCAAATCAGAAAACCACTTCTTACTTCCCATTCAAGGTTCTGGATCAGTTTCGCTGGAGAGGGGCTTCAGCTGGATGTTGCAATGGGAGGCGATCAGAGACTGCTTCACTTTGCAACTACTTATCCATGTGAATCAGGATTTTCTCAATACTATGTAACCAATATAGAAGGCGGAGGAAATGAGAAGCTGCACAGATGGAAGACTCCAGCTGTCAGGCTGCACTTGTCTAGGAGAGCAGGTGCGGCCTGTTTAGGCCTGATGGCATGGTAAGAAATAGAACAATGTGAGACAAATGTTGGACAGTGGTGTGGCAAAGGTTCTCTTACGTGGAGGTAAATGGATACTTCAGTGCTGGCACAGCCTCCCCGCCCCCAGTGTTGGCCTGAGCACCTCTGGCCTGGCTGGTTCCTGAGTCCTTAGGGACTATACTGACCACTGACCTTGAGCTTGCCTCTTTGGGGACCGAAAAGCAGCAGGGAGCCAGGTCTCCTCACTTGTATCCTTGTCCCACGCACGTCTTCCGCACGGCTCCTTTGCTTTCCCGTAATAAAGCCTGTCCAAGTCCTCATTCTCGCTGATCGCTGCACCCACTCTAACCTTCATGATCTGGCCTGACTCAACTCAACTGCCTGTCTGCCCAGTTGCTTCCCACCCCCGCATCTCCAGGAATTGTTCCTCCCGCCCCCTCCATTCACAGGAAGGCATAGAAACTGCCAGATCAGTCATTTTGCACACACCTTGGACCCTGACCATGACTAACCGAGAAGTAGGCCCTTGCCCTTGGAGAGGACAGCCCCAGCTTCTGGACTGACCCATCCCTTCCTCCAGAATTTTTGGAAAAGGGTCCAGGGGGCAAAAATCAGCCTCTATCTGGATGGGCAAACTAGGGTGTGTAAAACCAGAAACTAGGGATGTGCATGTGTTCCATGGTGCTGATTGGGGAACGAAGAAAGCTGGTCTGCAATGAGAGAGAGCCGTCAGATCCAGGATGGAGAGAGAATTCCGCCAGACTTTACATTCCCAACTACGTTCCTCATGAGTCTCAGTGCATTTCTGTACTAGATTTCCAGAAGATAGCCCTGTATGCCCAGAATAAATCTCCAAATCTTGCCTAAGCCTAGCTAAAGTTTCTCTTAGTTGCAAGCGAAGAAATCTCATGTATTTACATTGAGAAAAAATTTCAATATTTTAATCCATCAAAAATACTTCATTTCCTCACTAACTAGCTTTCTAATTAGCCAGTTTAACAAGTGTGAATTTATACAAATGAAATATCTATCAGTTGGGATGCTTCTGACTCTAGGCTTGCATGCTTATGGTCACAAGGTGGCTGCAGCAGCTCCAAGCATCACATCCTCCTCACACAATATTCGCACTTTTTCATATACCTTTTATTTTTTACAAACATTCTTTTTTAGTATGAAAAAATTCAAATCACTTAAAAATAGAAAGAGTTGCATAATAACTCTAAAATACTCATCAGCCGGCTTTCACAGCTGTCACTGCACAGGCACCTGTATCATCCACACATTCACATGCCTTTCGCGTCCTTTCAGATTACTTTGAGGCAAGTCCTAGACATTGCATTCTTTCTTCTGTAAATATCTCAGAATATATGTCTAAAAGATACAAGTTCTTTTTAAAAAAGTAATCACAACATCATGATCACAGCTAACACTACTGACGAGCATTTCCTGGTGCCATCAAATCTGCAAAGGGGTTCCTTTTTCCTTATTGTCTTTAGAATGTGTTATTTTGTTAATTCAAATTCTTTTTAGTGGCTGTAGCAAGAAAATTATATTGCTTTCCAAAGATAAAAGGTATGGGATGTTCATACTGATCATTCCAATTGGAATGGAGAACTACCGTTCTCACTCAGCCTCGTCAATCCTAATCTGTATCTCGATGTCAAATGTCTCCGTTCTCAAGGACACCGAAGTCATTACTTATTTTAATTTCACAACATGTATATCTTTCTGTCTTTGAATATATCCTTTTAGCGATACAGAGTCAAATGATGGTGATTTAAAGTCACTCAGGGGCACCTGGTGGCTTGGTTGGTTAAGTGTCTGACTTCAGCTCAGGTCATGATCTCACCATGACTGGGTTCAAGCCCTGCATCAGGCTCCAGGTTGAGAATGCAGAGCCTGCTTCGGATTCTCTCTCTCTCTCTCTCTCCCCCTCTCTCTCTGCCCCCCCCCACTTGTGCTTTCTCTCTCTCTCTCAAAATACATAAATAAACTTAAAAAAAAGTTACTCAAAGTCATTCTGTGTGGTTATGTCATCCACTGAATGCACAAGGAGGATCATCTTTATTTCATTTTCAATTTCTAAGGATTATTTTCATTAATTCAATTTTGTTTACAGTAATATAAAATACTTACAGGGCTCCAATGTTAAATCTACAAAACAAGGTATATTTTTTAAAGTCTGGATTCTACCTTATCCCCTCTAGTCCCTCTCTCTGCTATCATAGTGTTGTATTAAATTTTTATAGCTTCTTCTTTTATTTGTAGTTAAGTGATTACATAGTATATACCTTATTTTCTACATTTCTTGTTTTACTTAAAAATATATCCTGGAGAGGCACCTGGGTAGCTCAGTGGGTTAAATGTCTGGCTTTGGCGCAGGTCATGATCTCACAGTTCATAGGTTCAGGCCCCATGTCAGGCTCTGGGCTGATAGCTCAGAGCCTAGAGCCTGCTTTGGATTCTGTGTCTCCTACTCTCTCTGCCCCTCCCTCGTTCATGCTCTATGTCTCTCAAAATGTGTGTGTGTGTGTGTGTTTATGTATATACACACATACATACATACATACATACATACATACATACATATTCTGGACATCACACCATAGCCATAGAGAATTTTCTTACTCCCTGGGACAGCTCCATATAACTCCATTTGGGGGAGGTACCATAGTTTATTCAATTAGTCTTCTCTTGATAGGTCTTGGATTGTTTTCTGTCTCTTGCAGTTACAAACAGGACTGCATGGATGGCCCTGTATGAACATCTTTTCGCATTTTTGCTGGGCCATCCCTGTGACAGATTTCTAGAAGTGTGATTGCTTTATTGCTGTACCACCTGTCAGAATGATTACACTTAGGAGAGAAACAATGACAATGCCAAATGTTGATGAGATGTGGAGCAACTGGAACTCACAGGCATCACTAACAGGAGTACAAAAGTATAGCTCCTTTGAAAGGCACTTTGGCAGTCCCTTATGAAGTTTAATATACATTTCCAATATGACCCAGCAGTTTCTTTCCTATATATTTACACAAGAGAAATGAAAATCTATATTCGTACAAACCATGTCAACATCTAAACATTTATAGAGGCTTTATTCATAACTGCCAAAGACTGGGAATAACTCAATATCTTTCACCTGATGGGTAAATGGTAATACTTCTCTACAATCAAATATGCCAGCCAGCAATAAAAAGAACAAACTATGGATACACCACAACACCGATAAATTTCCAATGCATTATGTTAAGAGAAAAGAAGCCAGATTTAATTTTTTTTAATAAATTTTTTTAAATGTTTTTATTTATTTATTTTTTTGAGACAGAGAGAGACAGAGCATAAGAGGGGGAAGGGCAGAGAGAAATGGAGGCACAGAACCGGAAGCAGGCTCCAGGCTCTGAGCTAACTGTCAGCACAGGGCCTGACGCGGGGCTCGAACCCACGAACGTGAGATCTGACCTGAGCCGAAGTCGGAGGCTTAACCGACTGAGCCACCCAGGCGCCCCAAGAAGCCAGATTTTAAAAGCTACATACTCCATGATTCCATTTATACGACATTCTCTAAAAGGCAATACTATAGGGACAGAGAGTAGATCAGCGATTGCCAGGGGCTGAGGCAAGGGGATAATTTGACCACAAGGGGCACCACAAAGGGATTTCTTAGGTTTCTATACATCTTGTCTGTGGTGGTAATTGCACAGTTATACATGTTTGTCAAAGCTCAGAATTGTGTACTGTGAAGAGTTAGTTTTATATGTAAACTAAAACAGTGCATGGGTAATTTTGCCAATTGCTGCCCAAATCCCCTCTGTGGTAGAATGATTCATGACTCCCACAGATATTCATGGCCTACTGCCAGAAATCTGTGGATGTCACCTTATAAGGCAAACAGGATTTTGCAGATGTGTTAGGAATCTCGAGATAAGAAGAGTATCCTGGCTTATGCAGATACACCCTAAATGCAATCATAATATCCTTATAAAAGAGAGGCAGAGGGAGGCTTTACTGTGGAGGAGGCCAAATGAAGACAAGATGGAGGAAGGAGTGATGTGCCAAGGAATTCAAAGAGTGAAGCTCCAGAAGGTGGAAAAGACAAGGAAAGAGAATCTCCCCTGGACCTTCCAGAGGGCACAGAACCTCTGCCAACACCTCGGTTCCAGCCCATTGAAACTTCTGACTCCCAGAACTCTAAGAGGATAATTTGTGTTGTTTAAAGTCACCAAGTTTGCGGCAATTTGGTACCATAGCAATTGGAGACGAATACACCCTCCACGGGGATTACACTACACCCAAAGTGTAGGGGTGTCCTTTATTTAAGAATGAGGAAACATTTCCTGGAAGCCCCAGGACAGTCATGCCCTCACATCTCATTGGCCAGAATTGTGTCCATGTCCATTCTTCAACCAATCCCTGGCAAGAATTGTCAACCTTCCTCCTACTCCTTGGCCTGAGGCTGCAGCATTCTCTCCTGACCCACACAGCTGCCTGATCCACTATCAGGGTTCTGCTCGCAAGGAAGTAGAGGGCTGTAGCTTTAAGTTGGCCACCAGTGGTACCCACCTCAAAAGTTATTTGTAGAAGGGGCACCTGGCTGGCTAAGTCAGTGGAGCATATGACTCTTGATCTTGGGGCTGTGCATTCAAACCCCATATTTGGTGTAGATTACTTAGAAATAAAATCTCGGGGCACCTGGGAGGCTCAGTCAGTTGGGCATCCAACTCTTGATCTCAGCTCAGGGTTTGATCTCAGGGTCATGAGTTTGGGTCCTCCATTAGGTCCTGATATGGGCAGGAAGTTTTCTAAATAAATAAATAGAATAAAATAAAATAAAATCTTTAAAAAAGTCATTTGCAGAAAAAGAAAACCCTTCAATTACATACACATTTTACAGGAATTTAAAAATCTAGTTGGAGGGGCACCTGGGTGGCTCAGTCAGTTAGTTGTCCAACTCTTGATTTCAGTTCAGGTCATGATCTCATGGTTCATGAGAGCGAGCCCAGAGTCAGGCTCTTCACTGGCAGCGAGGAGCCTGCTTGGGATTCTTTCTCTC
>NC_043712.1:13086443-13119330 GCF_006229205.1 Suricata suricatta
TACTAAGGAGTAATAGTTAGCCATTCCATTATTTATTACAAAACAAAAATGTCTCATGACTTTTTTTAACATGTACCATTTTTATATTGATCTCATAAACCAGAACTTGGATCATGAATGGCTGATAGAATTTTTTTTTGGACAGTTCTGATTTATTATTTTTTAAAAGCATTATTTATGTTTTTTAATTTTTAAATGTTTTTTATTTATTTTTGAGAGACAGAGAGAGACAGCGAGAGCAGGGGAGGGTCAGAGAGAGAGAGGGAGACACAGAATCACAAGCAGGCTCTAGGCCCTGAGCTGTCAGCACAGACCCTGACACGGGGCTTGAACCCACAAACCGTGAGATCATGACCTGAGCCGAAGCCGAACACTCAACCGACTGAGCCACCCAGGCGCCCCTGGACAGTTCTGATTTAAATTGGCTTGTGGTTAAATGAATATAATCCGCTTTTTGAACTCTGATAGTAATTCTGGTTCAGCAAGTGTGATCATTGTTTTCCCCTTTGAAAAATATGATGGAATTGATTAGTAACGTTCAGCTTCTCACAGAGATGGTGAATGCCATCTCTAAACGTATAGGAGATAGGTTTTATATTTAGATTTATATAACTGGTTACATTAATATATTTAAATATGGAGGACATCCCTTCACTGTCTCGGAACAGTAAGACTCAGCTGTATTTCAAGTTAGGTTTGTTAGTCTGCTAAAGGCAAGGGCTGAAGATAAGCTGGCAATGTCCACTTGACCTTTTTGGTCTTAACTACGTCAACCTAATTAAAATTTCCTGCGTTTAAAATGTTGCCTTTTGCTTAATGAAAGGCATTTTAGTGTGATTTATGTATAATATTAAATAAAGAATATTTAGCACTTCTCAAAAAAAAGAGGAAATCAGGACACAGAGACAGACATATATAAAAGGATGACAGTGTGAGACACACAGAGAAAAGGGCATATCAAGACAAAGAATTGGAGTGATGCATCTATCTAGAAGACAAATGGAAAAAAAACAAAAAACAAAAACAAAACCGAAAAAACAAAACTCCTGAAAGTGACCAGAACCTAGGAAAGAGACATGAAAAACAGTTTTTTCTAGCGCATTTAGAGGGAGCGTGGGTTTCAGAGTTTTGGCCTCCAGAATGTGAGACAATACGTTTCTCTTGCTTTAAGCCACTGAGTTTGCGGTACGTTGTTCTGGAAGGCCTAGAAAACTAGTCCTGACCCTCACGGAAACACGGACTATATTGAATGACGTATAGCACATTGCTAGCTGTTCACCAAAACGCTTCTCCCCTTCGCTGCCTGTAAGCGGCCTTGCGGCGGGCAGAAGACCGCCCCACCAGACCTCTCTGCCGCTTCCCTTGTGGTCAGGGTGGCCACCTATCTGACTTCTCCCAGGAGGAACGTTAGGGGAGAGTGACGTTTGCCATTCCTGGCTCTGAGTCCTAAGCAAGTACCCAGCAAGACTCCTCCACTGTTGTCTCCTTTATTGCCAGTTAGAACCCAGAGGCGAGGGCTTCGTCCCTGCAGGGGAAAACCCTGCCGATGCCACGGAAGAAAGCATGGCGAGGGAGGAAAGCGCGCTCCTGCCCTGGATCACCCGCCCCAAGGGAAAGTAGGCCACCTCCGGTTTGTCTTTTTTGTTGTTGTTAAGCATTTTGTCATTTTTAAAAAACTTTTTTAAAGTTTGTTTTTATTTATTTTGAGAGAGAGAGAGAGAGAGAGAGAACGTAGGGGAAGGGAAGAGAGAGAGAGAGAGAGGGAGGCAGAATCCCAAGCAGGCTCTGCACTGAACCCATGCAGGGCTTGAACCCATGAATTGTGAGGTCATGACCTGAGCCGAAATCAAGAGTCTGACACTTAACCAACTGAGCCACCCAGGCGCCCCTGGTTTACCTTTTTATTAGGATCCTGGTTTTGCCTCTAACAGATCCATGGCTATTGGGCTGAGATGAGATGCAAGGCACTGGGAACGCTGATCATATTCCCATATGGGAACTCGTAGTAGCTCATGGAACAGAGACCACGAAAATAATCTCTTCTGGTCTCTTGGGACTTTTTTGGAGTGTGTCAGTTCATTTCTATAAAATACCCAGATTTTTTTTTTCTCTTGGGACTTTTTACAAGCTGAAGTCAAATTCTTAGCAACTTAGAGAGGAAAGATACTAAAACGAGCAAGGTGGCTGCTTCTGAAGGCATTAGCTATCTTCAACTGAGAGAATGGGAAGATCAAGCCTCGAGATGTAGGCTACGGGGCACAGACTGAAATTCAGGGCTTTTCTCTGGTGACGTGAAGAATCTTTCATTGAGGCCGTGGGCTTGAGATGGCCGGACGCCAAACTCAGATTCGAGAAGTTGTTGAGTTTCAGTGTTGGCTGACCACACGACTTTGCCAGGTTTCTTTTATCAAAAGGTGCAGTGATCTGGAGGCCGCAGAGGACCTGGACAGTCTGAACCCACTAACAGTCTTCCGTCTGCAGGACTTCCTCTGCACCCCCCTCTCCTGGAGAAGGAAGCTAACACTCTTCCTTGTGTCTGCCTGGTGCCCAGCTGCTAACTAACTCCATCTGGAACAAGCAAATTGTTCTCACAGAAATACTTTACTTTTTTTTTTTTTGGATTTGCTTTTCTTGTGCTTTTTTCGCCTCTGCCAGCACCACAGCCCATGGACTTACGGAAAGCTTTTCACGCAGTCATGGTATGACACACAACACAGCCTCTTACTAAGGAATTCACTTCCCAGCAAAAGTGGCAATGACCTCATGCCCACAGGATCCACTGTGTGCCTCATGGGTTCTGCTCATGATGCAGGAACAGCTGGCCTTAAGCAGCACCAGGATGGCTCCCAGGGTCCGATAGGAGAGAACCGCTTGCTGTCCTGTCAATGTGACCCATGCTCTGAGCCGGTGTCCCATGTGCAGTCCCATTTCCCTGTGTCTCTCTCTTTTCAGGACCCGGAGCTGGGCAGGTACTGCTAAGGGTCTCCCAGTAGCCTTTCCTATCTAATCCGGAAGGACTGATTGCTGGGTACATGGCCGCCCAGAGTGAAAACATCTGCCAGCCATTTTGATCACTTTGCCTCCCCACTTTCCGGCTCTCAACTGAATTGACTAGAAGTCTGACTCTCACTGGAGCTACTGGGCTTGGACTTGAGGATTGTTTCTCTTCGTCCTCCCCCCCATCCTCCTCCTTCTTCAAAACAGTGTCCTAAATAACTACATCAAAATAAAAGGCTTGCGCACAGTGAAGGAAACAAGCAACCAGACTAAAAGACAACCTGCTGAATGGGAGAAGATGTTTACAAATGACATATTCAAGGGGTGCCTGGGTGGCTCAGTCAGTTAAGCGTCCGACTCTTGGTGTCGGTTCAGGTCATGATCTTGCAATTCATTAGTTAGTGCCTTGCCTAGGTCTCTGCACTGGCAGCTCGGAGCCTGTTTGGGAGCCTCTCTCTCCCTTGCTCTCTGCCCCTCCTACCTCGATGTAGGATTGTGTGTGATTATCTCCCATACTTGGATGCTCAATCTCAGGCTGTGCATTTGGCAGAAATCAGTGATTTTTCAGAATACTGGAAGGTGCCCACAACTGTCACTAGGGTGTTTTTTTGTCACTTCAAAGCACAGGAGTGAGCTTACGAATGCTTTGCTTCATTCTAGATCAGGCTGCCTTTACATAGAGACCCCTTCCTCTGCTGCCTTATTTCCAGTTACATTAAAAACAGTATATGACAAGAGTTCATTAATACTGTACTGCAGTCAACATCCGTGAGAGTGTATACAATGGCCCCCATGCAGAAAAAGGTTGAAAAGAAGGTAGTAAGAAGAAGATGATGATTACGTTGGAAGGTAAGAAGGAAATCACTGAGAAGTATAAACAATGTATGCAAGTGCAAGACCTTATAAGAAGTCTACATTTGCACAGTCTTAAAGAAGAAAGAAGAAATAAGGGGGCTGGATGCAGCAAAAGGAGTCTTGAGAATATCAACGCAATGGACACATGTTCTAGAAGATGTAGAAAAGTTGCCTGTGGTTTGAATATACGAGAAGCAACTAGCAGGAAATACTGTGACCGAGAACTTTATCTGCAAGAAGGCAAAGGCCTTTGCACTGATGTTGTAAGGAAACTACCAGGTATGTCAATAGAAAGTGAAGAAAGCTTTGAGGCAAGCAGGGGATGGTTTGATAACTTTAAAAGGCATCCATAGTGTTCGAGGCACAGAGAGGCTGGGAGTTTGGACACTAAGGCAGCTGAGGCATTCTCTACCGAGTTCCAGAAGCTTATGGTTTCTGAGTGTTACCTGCCAGAGCAAGTTTTTAACTGTGGTGATGTGGGGCTTTTTTGGAAAGAGATGCCAAAGATTACAGAAGAAGAGAATGCAATGCCGCCTGCTCATAAGCCCATGAAAGACCATCTTGCCCTCTTGTTTGTGCTAATGCAAGCAGGGATTTCAAAGTCAAGTCCCTGCTAGTGTATCATTCCGAGAATCCATGAGCCTCCAGGAAATGCAAGGTGCAGAAGAGCTAGTTAAATGTTCTGTGAAGCCCAACAGCAAGGGTTGGGTCACTCGTATCTTGTTTGTTGAAAGGATCAACAAGATGGGTCCTGCAGTGAAGAAATAGAAAAGAATCTGCCCGTCAAAGCCTTGCTGGTTATGGATCATGCTCCTACTCAGCCTCCAGGCTTTGAGTGCAACTAACTGGAGGAATTCAAGTTCATTAAGGTCAAGTTCCTTCCTCCCAACACCACTCCAGTCCTTCAGCCCATGGATCAGCAGGTCACTTGGGACTTTAAAAGCTTTACACAAAAGCACTATTTCAGCGATGCTTCAAGGTGACCAAAGGAACAAAGCTAATTCTCCGAGAGTTTTGGAAAAATTATTTCCGCATCATGAACTACCTCATGATCACAGATAAAGCCTGCTATGGGGTCACCAAGAGAACCCTCAATTCTGCTTGGAGAAAACTGTGGCCTGATGGTGTTCTTGGATAAGATTTAGAGAGGCTTGCTCATGAACAGGAACTGCTAGTTGTCGATGAACTTGTGTCCTTGGAAAAGACTATGGGACTGGAGGTGAATGCAGATGACATTTAAGGGGGGGGCGGGGAGCATGGCCAGGAGCCGACCACTGACAAACTGAGGGCTCTGCCTCTCAAGCCACAGCAAGAGGTTGTGTAGGAGATCTCTTCTGCAGAGGAGGAGGAGGAAGAGGCAGAGGAACCTCTCACTTCAAATGAGGTTAGGGAGATGTGTACAGTGTGGGAAACTGCAAAAATTTGTAGAAAAGCATCATCCAAATAAGGCTGCAGCTGTGAGAGCAATGAATCTGTTTAACAACAATGCAATGTCACATTTCCACAAAATCCTTAAAAAGAGGAGAAAGCAAGTGTCATTGGCTAGGTGTCATGTTAAAGTTTCATGAAAAGAAAAAGATTCCATTGAGCCAATAGATAGCAGTGATTCCGTTAGTGATAGTGAAAGTCATCCTACACAGTAACCCTCCCCTCTCTCTCTCCCTTCCACCAGCCATGAAGATTTTCAAAGGGAGGTGCAGGTTAATTTGTTTCTTTTTCTTTATATTTTGTATTTTCTTTATTACTTTGTATTATATTATGGCATTGTAATCATTTTTATATTAATATTTTGGGGTTGTGGAATGAAATATCTGAGTTTCCATGACTTCTTATGGGGAAATTTGTATTGCTATACATGTGCTTTGGATTACAAGTATGTTTCCAGAACAACCTATGCTTGCAAACCACGGTTTTACTGTAATGCAATTAAAAAGTGGGCAGAAGATATGAACAGACATTTCTCCAAAGAAGACATTCAGATGACCAACAGACACAAGAAAAGGTGCTTAACATCACTTGCCACCAGGGAAATGCAAATCAAAACTACAATGAGATATCACCTCATGCTTGTTGAAATGGCTAAATAAGAAGTAAATGTTGGCAAGGATGTGGAGTTAAAGAAACCCTCATGCACTCTTGGTGGGAATGCAAACTGGTGCAGCCGCTGTGGAAAACAGTATGGTGGTTCCTCAAAAAATTAAAAATAGAACTACCCTATGATCCAGTAATTCCACTACTGGGTGTTTACCCAAAGGATACAAAAACACTAACTCAAAAGGATACATGCACCCTTATGTTTATTGCAGCATTATTTACAATAGTCCAATTACGGAAGCAGCTCAAGTGTCCATTGATAATGGACGGATAAAGAAGATATGGTGTATATACGCAATGGAATATTACTGAGCCACAGAAGAGAATGAATCTTGCCATTTGCAACAACATGGATAGATCCAGACGGTATTATGCTAAGCAAAATAAGTCAGAGAAAGACAAATACCATGATTTCACTCATATGTGGAATTTAAGAAACAAAACAAACAAGAAAGGACAAAAAGAGAGACAAACCTAGAAACAGACTCTTAACTATAGGGAAGAAACCGATGATTATCAGAGAGGAAGTGGGTGGAGGGGTGGGTGAAACAGGCAGTATGGATTAAAGAGTACACTTATCGTGAGGAGTACTGAGTCACGTATGGAATTGTTGAATCCCTATATGGTACACTGGAAACTAATGTAACGCTGTGTGTTGTTAATGATATTGGAATTAAAATAAAACATAATAAAAATAAAATTTAAACAAACAAAAAAGAAATGGTATCCTAAATAAACTACAGTTTCAAAAAGTTGTTATCAGTGTTCTCAGCTGAGGTATTTGCTTCTGGACTGGCTTGGATCTCTGCTCCTTGACCCAATTATTGCATGAAATATAGGAGCCCATGGTAGATAATATCAACCTAAGACCCTCACAAATAATATTAAAGATAAAAAAGAAGAAAAAGAATACCCGAAGTCTCCTGCTCCCCTCCCAATGAGGTTTCCCATGGAAGGAATGTGTCCTACTCTATTACATTTATGGCGTCCTGCAGCTTTGCGGAACACTGTCCTATCCGGCTCTTACTTGCTCTTCTGAATACTGTGACAAAAAGGAAAGAGGCCAGGTCTGGGAGGGCAGGGCTGAGTCCCTGCTCGGTGGCTCTGAATCCGCCAATCCATCATGTGTTGTAAGAGGGGTGCAGCGACATTTACTATAAGATTTAATAGATGGAGGCAGAGACGAGAGGAAAGAAAGAGACCAAGTTATGGACCCAAGAAAGCCTTTATTGGGATCTGCGATTCCCGGGCGAGGTTCTGTGACTCCGGGAGTGGGGACTCAGGGAAGTCGCACCTGGTACGGGAGGGGCAAGGTATTTTATGGGTGAAAGACTTCTGGTCCGGTCCTGGGAGGGCAGACCACCAAATAAGGGCTTTTCAGGGACGTGGCGGGATGGGATAGGTTGCCTCCTCTGTCAGGATGATGGGAAGCTGGGGCCTCATGATTGGCTGTTTTCAAACTGGTGCGGGACATTCCAGGTCTGCAGGTGAAGGTGGGGGTCTTCGGTGCACGGTGTTTTTCTCCAACCCACAGCAAAATGGCCGCTCGATCGCCATCTTAAGGTAACTCTTACATTTACCTTTTGGTTTTAATGTTAAGATTCTGATCACTCTGCGCATAGTAAGTGCTCAGGAAATCTGGTGAGTGATGCTGTAAAGTTTGCAGTGAAGGGATTGTGGGCCCTGATTTGCGAGTGAGGAAAATGAAATTCATTTATGAGGACAAGAGTTGGCTAAGGTCACAGAGAGGGAGAAAGATCTTCAAAATCTAAATCCAAATCCAAATCCATTGCTTTTTCTATCATCTTAATCCACTGAATAATGGAATTTTTTCAGATTTTAATAATAATAACAGCCTTGTTGGTGAAGGTAGCTTTCATTTATTGAACATTTAACATGTATTGGACACCAGACGTAGTAGTTTCTATAAATGAACCTGGTTTTTAGATGGAAGAGTCTGGGATTCAACAAGCTAAAGTAACTTGCCCAAAAACAAACACAAGGGCAGAACCTGCCTGGGTCTTAAAGGAAAATTTGGTTCTTTCTGAATTCAAAAGCTATGCTCTTATCCCCCAAATTATAACTTCCTCAATCAATAAAATACCCTGGGTATCTATTGCTAATTGTCTAAGTTCAAAGTTATAATCCAAATGTTTTCATATTATTAGGCAAGTTCTGAGTGCAGTCAGCTAAAGACTTAACGGGTTTGGGGGATCATCTCCACGTCTTGATAAGGTCCCATCTGCACTATAGGAATGGCTGACTATCAGCTTAATACTTTCCTAGGAATGTGGAATTGAAAGTCCTGAGCTTGATTAAGATCTCACAAATACCATGAGACAGCAAGCCATTTTATCTCTCTGGACCTCCCTTTTCTCTTGTTTAGAATAAGGGTAAAAGTAAACCTAGAATATCTTGTTGTGCCAAAGAGCAAAGTGCTTAAAGCTACTGAAGATGCATTAAAGTGCATAAAACCTGGCTTAAAGCATCTCCCACTGGCCAAATCCGGGACAATTTAAACATCAACATGAATAATGATGATAAAGGATCTATACATTAAATTAAAAAGTAATCCAGTGCTCACTTCAGCAGCATATCTAATAAAATTGGACAATACAGAGAAGATTAGCATGGCCCTTCACAAGGATAACATGCAAATTCGTGAAAGCATTCCATAAAAAAAGAAAGAAAGAAAGAAAGAAAGAAAGAAAGAAAGAAAGAAAGAAAACAAAGAATAGAGAGAGAGATCTGCTACAGAGAAGATTGTCAGCTAATAAATGTAAATGTAAAAGAAATTAGAAAAACACCATTTTGCAATCACTATAGTAATAATCGATTCAGGTAAGATCATTCATGGATGTGAAAAACATTGGTGAAAAATTGGGGGGGAACAAAATATTCATATAGTCATAAAGTAGCTCCTCAGAAATCACTTAGTAATTACCTCAATAATTAGAGACAATGTACCTTCACACTGAGGACGTTTGGTGGACACGACCCTGACCACATTGTATTAAAACTGCTCAGCTCAACCCTGTGTGTCTCCTTGATGACTCACAGACAACACCTCACTTCTGACACTTCTGGTCACCAAATGTGTGCTGGTGGGGGGTGTGGTTCACACTAGAAATTCTCTGCACCAGCCGTTGGGTATCCTACAATTTGACTCACTTCTAACACTACCTAACTAGAGATAGATCAGATCCCACAGGTTAAGGGCCCAGTCCCACAAGACTGCGCCCACCTTTCTTTGAGGCCAATCATAAGCAGTAGGTCCCCAGGTTACCCACAACTTCTGTCCAGTTTGGCAACAAACTGAAAACTCCCATGATCCCATTTTCAGTTTCCGTTAATTTGCTAGGGCTGCTCACAGAACTGAGGGGAAACACTTGTGTTAGCCGGTTTATGACAGGCTATGATAAAGGATGTGGATGAAGAGCCAAGTGGACACACACAGGGCGAGCTCTGGGAGGGGCCTGAGCACAGGAGTTGGTCACCGTGGAGTCGGGGTGTGTCATCTTCCATGTGTGGGTGTGTTTGTCAACCTGGAGGCACTCTGAGCCCGGTACTCTGGAAATTTCTCTGTAGGCTTTATCACATCGGCGTGATTGATCATTAACTCCACCTCCAGCCCTTCTCTCTTCTGGAAAGAGTGAGAGGCAAAGCTGAAAGCTCGAAACTTCTAATCTTGGCTTTGTCTTTCGGGCGACCAGCCCTCATCCAAGAGCCATCCAGGAGCCCACCCACAGCTGCATCATTAGAACAAAAGTCACTCCTGTCACCCCAGGAAATCACAAGAGTTTCAGGAGCTCAGTGTCAGGAGCCGGGGTGGAAGACCGAATCCTGGAACAAAACGTGATCCCAGGGCTCCTATCGGTTAGGAAATTACAAGGGGAAGCAAACCATAACAGACTCTTAAAAGAATAAACAGAAGGTTGCTGGAGGGGTGTTGGGTGATGGGCATTAAGGAGGGCATGTGTTGGGATGAGCCCTGGGTGTTATAAATAAGTGATGAATCACTAAATTCTACTGCTGAAACCATTATCACACTCTATTTTAGCTAACTTGGATTTAAATACAATTTTTTATTTACTAAAAAAAAATTTTAATGTTTGTTTATTTTTGAGAGAGAGAGAGAGACAGAGCGTGAGCAGGGGAAGGGCAGAGAGAGAGGGAGACACAGAATCTGAAGCAGGCTCCAGGCTCTGAGCTACCTGTCAGCACAGAGCCCAACGCGGGGCTCAAACTCACAAACTGCAAGATCATGACCCGAGCCGAAGTTGGATGCTTAACTGACCCAGCCATCCAGGTGCCCCTAAATACAGTTTTTTAGAAAAAGGAAATTACACAGGGTTCAGGAGCCCTGTGCCAGGAACCAAGGGCAGAGACAAATATGTACTTTCTATGACTTCACACAAGCAATCAAATTTAGCATCACCAGCAACAGCATACACTGACATGTGCCTTCTGATGTGATGCACTAGAAAAACATGGCATCATCAGAATAGCATTTTTGCCTGAAGATGTATAATCTGATCAAATAATGAGGCGACCCCAGACAAGCCCAAATTGCGGGACATTTTATAAAACAACTGTCCTGGACTCTTCAGAAATACCAAAGACATGAAAGACCACCCGCCCCCTTTGCCAGAAGTGGGGAGAATTGGTCCAGGTTAATGGAGACTGAGCAGACATCGCAATTAAATGCTTTCTATACTTCTGGATGAAAACTAAAAAGCTATAAAGGGTGTAATCAGGCCGACTAGAGAAATTCAAACATGGACTTTTTTTTAGGTATTTTCAATCTTATATTTGATGAGTGTGACAATGATATCATAATGGCGGAGAGGAGCATTTTTGTTCTTAGGAGACACATGCTGAAGATTTCAGGGCTGAAGAGTTCTCACATCAGCAACTTTTCCAAACATTTTTTTAATGTTTTATTTATTTTTGATAGAGAGAGAGACAGAGCATGAGAGGGGGAGGGACAGAGAGAGAAGAAGACACAGAACCGGAAGCAGGCTCCAGGCTCTGAGCTGTCAGCACAGAGCCTGATGCTGGGCTCAAACCCACAAACGTGAGATCTGACCTGAGCCAAAGTCGGAGGCTTAACGGACTGAGCCACCCAGGCGCCCCATCACATCAGCAACTTTTAAATGGTTCAGGGAAAAATTGAGTGTGTGTGTGTGTGTGTGTGTGTGTGTATAGACGCACACAGGGATAAAGCAGCTTTGGGAAAATTGGTGAACCTACACAAAGTGGGAGTGAGTGTTTACTGTACAGTTCTCCCAACTTCTCTGTTTATCTGAGTTTCTTAAAATACAAAGCTGAGGGGAAAGTGGAGACAAAATGGCGACAGTCCCTAAAAAGCAATTTGATGAGATAACATTAGTAATGAGCCTGGCACACAGTAGATGCTCCATAAAACACAGCTAGTCTTGGGGGAGGGGGGTAATAGTTACCTAAGAGCAAACGACCAAATCTTTGCAAAGCATGACTTATTATCTATCCATTCAACAAACATACACTCAGCAGCACCTCAAGTGTGCAAAGTCTGTGCTAGGAGCTGGGGACGGAGGGAGGAAAAAGGCATTCTCTTCTGATGGGGAGCTTATAAGACAACAGAGGAAGACAGAAGAGCAGGTGACTACTCTGCCAGAGTAGAGGTAGATGCCAGAGAGGACAAGTGAGGCTCAGTGAAGGAATGACTGCTTCAGGTTAAGAGCAAGTAGTTGGCGCCAGCGATCTACCTCCTGGGTGCAATGGTACTGTAGCCAACAGGCTGCACCTGAGTTCCTAGGGCACCAACCATTGCCCAGATGGACCAGCTCACCTCAGACCTGAGTTTCTGGTCATAGAATGTCCAGACCAGTACTCGGATGGACTCCTGTCTGGGATGTGAGAATCTCAATTCTCCAGCTGGGAGTGTCCTGCCCAAGCTCCAGTCACACGGACCTTCTTTTGGTTTCTCCAGGTAACCTGGGTCCACCTTGCTCAGGCCGTTTCAGGGCTTTCCTCAGCTCTAACCGAGGCTACTTCCCCCGTGCCTCGGATCCCTTCCTCAGAGGCCTTTCCTGAACTTTCTCAAGTCTCCTGCTGCATTCTGGGTTTCTTTTCCTCATAGGTCTGCTACAGTTGTAAATAATTCATTTTTGCAAAATGATCTGTTCTGTGTCCAACGTCATTAGACTGTAAACTCCAAGAGGACAGGAACTGCCTCCCTCACCTTCACTCTGGTCTCCCCAGCACTTGCCCAGAGTCTGGCACACGGAGGTATGAACCAGACATTGTTGAATGAATGAAGAGTCTGGGAAATCCCTGTGGGTTCTCAGAGAAGAGAATGGAAAGCAGACACACATTTTATTTTAATTGTCTAATAAGTGCCAGGCTCTGTGCCAGGCAATCCACATCCATCGTCTTATTGATTCCTCAAAGATAGGCTGAGACATGGGTATGTATCACCACCCACATTTTACAATGAAGAGATGAGGATTTGAGATGCTACATATCTGGCAAATGCCAGCAGAGCCAGGACTCAAATCTAGCGTGGTTTCTTTCAAAGATGCCCCCACAGTCAGTCCCCTTCATGCCTGCACCCTTGTCTGACGCTTTTGCACAGACTTCGGCCCCATCGCTGGAAATCAGAAAGATCATGACAATAGTTCTAACAACCGTGCCTACACTGAGGATAAATGCCTTTGTGCAAACCATGTTCACAGGCGTTATATATTTTCAGTCTTTTATTTTTTTTTTACATTTATTTATAGTTGATAGAGCACAAGCAGGAGAAGGGACAGAGAGAGAGGGAAACACAGAATCCGAAGCAGCTCCAGGCTCTGAGTTGTCAGCCCAGAGCCCGATGGTGGGGCTTGAACTCATGAACTGTGAGATCATGACCTGAGCCGAAGTCAGACGCTTGACCGACTGAGCCACCCAGGCGCCCCTCCTTGTCAGTCTTACAGTTGGTCTAGGACAGTTGGTAAGTGTCTAAGTAATTTCTGATGTTTGGTTTTTTTTTTTAATGTTTTTTAAATGTTTTATTTATTTGTGATACAGAGAGAGACAGCATGAGAGGGGGAGGGGCAGAGAGAGAGAAGGAGACACAGAACTGGAAGCAGGCTCCAGGCTCTGAGCTAGCTGTCAGCACAGAGCCTGACGCGGGGCTTGAACCCACGAACGTGAGATCTGACCTGAGCTGAAGCCGGAGGCTTAACCGACTGAGCCACCCAGGTGCCCCTGTTTTTTGTGTTAATAAATGGGATCTTGTGTACAGTATCCTTTTATCTTTCAAACTCATTTGTGGAGGTTTTGTCACATGTTTTAAAGCATTTAGTAGTTGAATTTGTTAAACCTTTCTTTATGATTTGTTTTATCAATCATTGAACTGATTTACTCATGTTTTTCCTAAAGTCTGCTTATTTATTGATTTTATCTTAAAAAAAATTTTTTAACATGTAAGTGTTTGGCCCATTGGTGATAAGGTAGGAATTCAGTTTTCTCTTTTTCAAGAGAAAATCATCTCCATTGATTGACTAATCCAAAGGCTAACTTCTGATGGGTCCCCATTACTCCCACTGGTACTAAAACCAGCACTGGTGTCAGGCAGGCTCATAATAAAGGCTCTCTTTATTTCTGAAAGAAATCAGAACACCTGCCCCTAATGCACAGGATGGCCCTGCACAGCTCCTCTCCCCACTGGGCACCTTGCTCTGAGTTTAAATCTCTGCCCTGCGGGGCAAAGAGAGAAGGTGCAAAGTGATCTCTGGCATTGATAACTATTCACCTAAAAGAGTTCTGAAAAATTCTTGCCTTAAAAAGAAATGTTAATTAAAATAACACCAAGAAATCTTTTTTTTTTTTTTAATCAGGCAAACACTGAAAAGATTGATGTACTTACTCATTGTTGGCACAGACGGAGGAAAATAAACTCTCCTAAGCTGGCTGCTAATGGGAGTGTAAATTGATTCCGCTTTTTGGAGGAGGGCATTTGGGCCACATTTATTGAGAATAAAATGCACACATCCTTGAACCCAGCTATTTCACCTCGAGGAATTCTAAAAAGTAGATGATGACATAAAGATACTTACTGAAATGTTTGTCACTGAAAAAAAAAAAAAACTGGAAACAACCCAAATATCCATCAGTCAAAAGTTGGCTAAATGATGATATAATGTCGTAGTTAGGGGTGTTAAAAAGAAAACCACACATCCAAAATAGAGTCGGGTACACTTGGCCATGTCACCAAACTGGGTTTAGTCGCCAATCTAACTGCAGTCTCAGCCTCCTGCAGAGAGGTCACAGGTCAGTCATAAATATGCTCAGCACCAAGAAGCTGATCTGTCTCATGGGCCCTTTCTGTTCCCCAAAGGGAGGTGAGATAATCCACCAGTTAAGACCCTTTTGTCCCCCAAAGGAAGGTGGCCTCACCCAAAATAATCCTTTCTCCTGTTATGATTTCCTTGCCCTGTCTTTAAAAACCTTTCCCTTTTGGGGCACCTGAGTGGATCAGTCAGTTGAGTGTCCAACTTCGGCTCAGGTCATGATCCTGGGGTTCGTGGGTTCTAGCCGCACGTCAGGCTCTGTGCTGACAGCCTGGAGCCTGCTTCAGATTCTCTGTCTCCCTCTCTCTCTGCCCCTCCCCTGCTTGTGCTCTCTCTCAAAAATAAACATTAAAAAATAATTATAATAAAAGGAAAACCTTTCCCTTTCTGTAGCCCTTTGGGGCTCCCTTCTACTTGCTAGATGGGATGCTGCCCAATTCATGAATCAATTCATAAAGCTAATTAGATGTTTAAAATTAACTTGGTTGAACTTTTGTTAACAGGGGGTTGAATTCTGGCTTCCCCACTTCCTAGCTATGTGACATTGTGCAAGTTACTTAACCTCTCTGAGTTTTCTCATTAGTAAAAACAGACTGACAATGGAGTCTACTTCACAGTCTTGTGGCAAGGATTAAATAAGATAATACTCATAAAATACTTACAGCGGTGCCTGGCACATAGTAAGCACCCCCAAAATATGAGCTATTATAACCCTAATATATGTTTGGGTGAAAATTTGGAAGTTTACTGAGTGTCTTTCAGTGGAATGTTGGATGCTATACTTGATTCTACAGGGGTCTGAGTCTTTCACTGTCGTTGACTAGGCTATTTCACAACCCTGCAAATTTCGGAAAAGTTTCAGTAATGCAAACCGTTCTTGCCCACAGAAATGCAAATTGATCTTGGCCTAAAAGTGTACAATTTTAAGAGATGATTTCAAATACCACTTTATTGCACTAAAAATAATAACCAACTCTGCATCTATTGACCAATTCATATACTGACCTAGATATAGATAGATCTGATTCTCCTTTGAACTGGCTTTAGTTTATTATTGGTTCTTTCATTAATTATTCTTAAATACAATCTCTGACAGGGGTGCCTGGCTGGCTCAATCAGTGGAGAGTGCAACTCTTGATCTCGGGGTTTTAAGTTTGAGGCCCGTGTCAGATGTAGAGATTACTTAAAAATAAAATCTTAAAAAAATTACAATCTTGGACAAGTGTTTATTTTATATTTGTAAGAGAGTCACAATATTGGCTTTTAAGAAATTGTAACCGTATTTCTAGTATGATCCTATCTTCATTGTAAAGCTACATGTCTATATTTCTTAGAGAAAGCCTAGAAGGATGAACATAAAGATGTTTATGAAGAATACCTTGGGGGTGCCTGGCTGGCTGTCAGTGAAGTGTGTGACTCTTGATCTCAACGGTTGTGAGTTCGAGCTCCACATTGGATGTAGAAATTACTTAAAAATAAAATCTTGAGAGAAAGAGAATATCTTGGGCAGGGGTAGGTAAATAATACAGTAAAAGTTTGGTTTGCGAGCATAAATTGTTCCAGAAACATGCTTGTAACCCAAAGCACTTGTATATCAAAGCAAACGTCCCCATTAGAAATCATGAACTCAGATGATTTATTCCACAACCCAAAAATAGTCATATAAAAATGATCGCAATACTGTAATATATGATGATAAAGAAAATATAAAATATAAAGAAAAATAAACAAATTAACCTCACTTCCCTCTGAAAACCTTCATGGCTGGTGGGAGGGAGACAAGAGAGAGGAGTTATTGTGTAGGACAACTTTCACTGTCACTAACGGAATCACTGCTATCTTTTGGTTCAATGGAATCTTTTTCTTTTCATGCAACTTGAACAAGACACCTATCCAATGACCTAGAATGAAGCAAAGCATTCCTAAGCTTATTCTTGTATGGAAAAGCAAAGGATTGTTCATAAGAGCTTTGAAGTGAAAAAAATACACTAGTGCCAGTTGTGGGCACCTTCCAACATTCTGGAAAATCACTGGTTTCTGCCAAACAAAGCGGCCAGGGGCCGAGCATCCGAGTATGGGAGACATCACTCACAATCCCGCAGCAAGAGAGAGAAGAGCCATTGGCTCAGCTGTGACCATGTGACGTTCAGCTATTTAACTATCAAGTTAAAATTCATTAGGAATGTTTGCCTGTCTTGCGGAATACTTGCAGAACAAGTTACTCGCAATCCAAGGTTTTACTCTATTTCAGTTGACTTTGACTCTCTTCTTTGTACATTTCTATACTGCCCAAACATTTTCATGCTGAACATCTGTTTTATGGCAAATTAAAAACAAAACAAAAACAAAAGCAAAACATTCTCCTTTTTAAAAGACATAACAGAAAATTCTCCTGCTGGAACTAGTCATTTGGGATGAGATGAGAGAGAGTTATAAGAGGTCAAGTGTGAGCAGTGTAAGATTTAATAGATGGAGGCAGAGATGGGAGGGAAAAAAGAGACCAGGTTATGGAGCCAAGAAAGCCTTTATTGGGATCTGTGATTCCCAGGCGAGGTCCCATGACCCCGGGAGTGGGGAGTCAGGGAAGTCGTGCCTGATAGGCGATGGGCGGGGCGGGGGGGGGGGGGGGTTATGGATGAGGGGGTTCTGGGTTTGATCTTGGGAGGACAGGTTATCAAATAAGGGCATTTCAGGGACGTGGCGGGATGGAATAGGTTGCCTCCTCTATCAGGGTGATGGGAAGCGGGAGCTTCATGATTGGCTGTTTCCAAATGGGGCAGGACATCCCAGGTCTGCAGGTGAGGGGCGGGGGTCATCCGTGCACGTGTCCTCCTCCAGCCCCCAGAGAAATGGCCGCCCGGTCGCCATCCCAAGGTGACTCCCAAGGTGACTCTTACAAGCAGCTTCCTCACTCCATAGGGCTCTGTGTTTGGTTAATTAGGTAAGGAGACCCCTTGGGACGTGGGGAGCCCAGAGTACTTCCCAGAAGACCTGGTTTTCCTGGCAGAGGGCGCTCAGGCCCAGAACAATCTGAAGTGCCAAAGCCTCAAAGTCTATTTTTGTGACTGGGCTGGGGTGGTCAGGTCTGAGGCTTGGCCTTCAGTGCTGGCTCTCTCTGACTCTTTCATCTTGAGCTGCTCAATTAATTCAGGCTCCAGCCACAGAAACAGAGAGTCAGCTCTGGAGACTCTCATCCCTCCCTGCTACCGACAGGAAAACAAGCCTGAAGTGGGGAGCGGAACTGCAGAGGTCACGGCGAAAAAGCAAAGTGACTCTAGCACTAGAACTCCAGAATCCCAGGTCCTGGCCCAATGGGCCTGTACCTCACCATACTGGGTTGACTGTGAGGGGTCTCCAATGTTCAGCCAAGAAGATTAGCCCAAGAGAAGTGGGCCTGTGGAACAGAACGAGCCAGGGTCAAGACCAGGGCTGTGCTTTAGGAAGAGTCTTCTCACAGAAGCGGGGGTAGGGGTGGGGGGTGAGGGGATGGGGGGATGATTAGCACACCCTCCCCATCTGGTGGCTAGGTCAGGAAAGGCCAGGATAGGCCAGGAAAGGCCAGGAAAGGGAGGCCACTCTTGGGACTGAACCCTTTACAGACCTTTAAAATTTTGCCATTGCAAATCTGCCTGCCATTTTAATTGCATTGGAGGGGAAAACTGACCGCACTTCCTTTGTTTGAGGAAAAACAGTGCTGGGGACTTTTGTTACGTGAAGAGAGATGGAGATCTCCCTTGGGAGATTGTCCTTTGGGACAATAAGGTGGCATAAAGGAGAGGCTGAGCTCCTGGTGGGTCTGGAATTGGCTCTTCTTGGGGCTGGGGCTGGGCTGGGTCAAGGGGCCTCTCCTTGTGGTCCCTGCCAGGAGCTGAGGAGAGAGGCGCCATCTCCTTTACCCGGGACCGAGGAGACCAGGCCAGGCCATGGATTCTGGCGTCCAGTCTTTAAGTTCCTCATCATTATGTGCAGTGCTCCCCAGCCTGGAGGCCCCAAACTGCACAATTTTGCCATTTCAATGAACTACCTACATTACTGTTCACTTAGAGTTTTTTCTGTAAGTCTACTCACTTTTAATAATAAGGACATTTATGAGGACATCAATGGGAAATCAACGTCATTTCCATAAAAATAAATACAAGGAGGGGCGCCTGGGTGGCTCAGTGGGTTAAGCCTCCAGTTAATCTCACCGTCGTGGATTCGAGCCCCGCATCGGGCTCTGCTGACCGCTAGCTCAGAGCCTGGAGCCTGCTTCCAGTTCTGTCTCCTTCTCTCTCTGACCCTCCCCCTCTCATGCTTTGTCTCTCTCTGTATCAAAAATAAATAAAATATTTAAAAAAAAATAAATAAATACAAGGAAAACAAAACACTGTGATTAAACTCTAGCTAGGTACTGTTTTTTGCTCTCTCTTCATTAGAAAGGGAGACTGGCACACATTAGAGAACTTTTACAAGGATATTAGATACTCCGGAGGCTTTCCTGAATTTATTTATTTATTTATTTATTTATTTATTTATTTATTTATTTTATTTATTTCTTAAGTAAAGCTAATTTATTTTATTTTATTTATTTTATGTTTTTAATTTATTTTTGAGAGACAGAGAGAGACAGTGCGAGCAGGGGAGGGTCAGAGAGAGAGGGAGACACAGAATCTGAAGCAGGCTCCAGGCTCTGAGCTGTCAGCACAGAGCCCGATGAGGCTCTCAAACCCATGAACTGGGAGATCATGACCTGAGCCGAAGTCAGACGCTTAACCGACGCTTAGCCAGGCGCCCCGGCTTTCCTGAATTTAATCAGAAGGAATGGAAGGTAATGGAAAAGAGTAACTATCACACAACGTGGTTCTGTGACGGAATGCCTCTGGGTGAAACAGCTCCAATGAGATGTGCTTCCTCCACTCTATTAGCCAGACTTTGGACAGGGCCCTGCTCTCCCAGCAACTAGCTGAGTGATCTTGGGAAAGCTCCCCACCCTCCCTGAACCCCTGACTTTACCAGGCAGGCACTGGTAAAATTACTAAGCTAAACCTTGCAGTGTTAGGTACGCTTTGGGGAACTGAGTTAGTGGTCCGGCTCTTTGCCTGAGTAAAGAAAAGCAGAGAGCTGCAGACTGGCCAGCAGATGGGCGGCCTGGGCAACAGAAATTAGGAACCGACTAGGATGGATTTGTGGAAAACTGAAACGTTCCCTGGATTGTGAGTAATGTCAAGGAAGTGAAACTGGGTAAGGATACTGGGCGTCTGGTGGTCATGAAGGATGGATGTCTGGACAGTACTAGTTGAGTAGTAAAGTGAGGGATAACTGGGGAGGCTGGGTGGCTCAGCTGGTTGAGTGTTCGACTCTTGATCTTAGCTCGCTCGATCTCAGGGTTGTGAGTTCAGGCCCCACATTGGGCTCCAGGTTGGGCATGAAGCCTGCTTAAAAACATAATAAACACAAATAAAAATAAAGTGAAGGATAACTACTAATAGCCAGACAATGAGGAGATGAGTATCATAGTTATTTACATACAAGGAAAACGAGACTATAATATTAGGTGACTGCCAGAAAATTCATAGCAAACCTACACTCCATGCCTTCACTCTTTTCAATATTTCAACAAATGCTTAAGCCCTGGGCAGGGTAGTGATAGGATAGATAATACACTAAATAATAATAAGAGGAAGATGAGGATTTGCAAAACAAAATGGACAAGATGATGTTGTTTATGTAAAAGAAAAAAAACCAGCAAAGTTGTATCTTTGTGTATATGGACCCCTATGCACAGAGGCTTAGAAATAGATCTGGTAGCAGTGCTAATGATTGGGTGGACTCGGGCAGGGAAACAGGGACTCTAGCTTTACCTGTATGTTTGAGGTTGTAGTAATAATAATAATGAATGTCTATATTATTTGGCTTATTAAACAATTAAGAATGACAGTCATGAGCTGAACTGTGTCCCAACCCCAGATCATACGATGATAGTCCTAACGTCAGTACCTGAGCATATGGCTATATTTGGAGATAAGGTTTTTAAGAGGTAATGAAGCCAACATGAGGTCATCAGGTTGGGCCCTAATCAAACACAACCAGTGTCCTTACTGGCAGAGGAGATTTGGGGTCCAGAGACACACACAGGGAGGACCGTTTGCAGACACAGGGGGAATATGGCCATCTACAAGCCGAGGAGAGAGGCCTCAGAAGAAACCAACCCCCAGACATCTTGATCTTGGACTTTCAGCCTCCAGAATTGTGAGAAAGTAAATTCCTGTTGTTTAAGCTACCCAGGCTGTGATGTTTGTTCTGGCAGCTGTTAATGAAAATAAAATTCAATTACACTTGTCCAGGATGGTAGGACAGCCTTTATTCTGGACTACGGCGTTAGGTGTAGGGACTGTGGTGGGATTTTACAGTGAGGGAGAGAGATGGGCTCAACTGCAAGCACAGCATGGGCTAGTAGGAATTTGTAGCCAGGGAGCAGTGTGGGTCAGGGGATGGAAACTTACATCAGGGGTTAGGGGGGCTACTGGCTACACCGACCTAACAAGGTTTTAACTGAAGACAGGCCCAGTGTTCGGACTTCACTTGATGGATGGTGGAGGATGAGGAACCTGATCTGACCGTGAGGGTGATCAGGTGTCAAGAGTTGGGGGTTCTTGCTAAAATGACTTAGCAGGGTTCTTACCAAAACTGGATTTTATAACAAAATGCACAGAGGGTCTAGGAGAAGGTCCAGGAGGGTAACAAAGTTAGCTCAGGCAAAGAATTTTTGTCACAGCCCCAGCAAACCCCTACAATGACGGAAGTAAGACCCTGACTTCCAGGGGTTCCTAGCCTTGTGGGAGAAGCAGCTAATGGTAGAACCTTACTGAGATGCTGAGAAAACTGGGGGAGGTTCTGCAAATGCATGGACCTGGGGGTGGGGGGACACTGTTGAGTCTGGCAGGCTTCACGGGGGAAGTGGCTTTGGGGCGGGGCCTTGAATGATGTGTGGCAGAAGGAACTTGGGGGTGTGGTGGTGGTGGTGGGAGCATGGGAGAGATGGGGACTGTTTCTGGAGGAAACACGGAAGTGAAGGTCTGGCAGCGAAGATCTGTCCTGGGTCAGGTAAAGATGGGGGAGCCACACCTGACCACACACTTGACAAGAGGACTGGGGAGATGCAGCTGGAAGTATGCTTTGCAAGGGGCCATTTGTCGGCTGGTGACATCACGGAGGGAGTAACAGCCTCATATTTGCTTTGTGGGAAGACCACCCTGACAGTCCATGAGCCAGGGGTTGAAAAGTGACGGGCTGAGCACCTTTCGGGTCCACAGAAATGCTTTGTTTGATGCACCTAGTTTTTTTGTTTTTAATCAATTAACTGTTTCACAAATTATAACTACTTAATTCAAATAATTTAATTAATAATTTATTAGTATAACTTGAATTTATATAAGATTCATAAAATAACTAACATATTAGTTTTATACAGACTAATAATAATAAAATTCATTGTAATTATGTTAATATATTTATACATAAATTATAAATATTAACAAATTGGAAGAACTCGTAAAATTTCAAGAGTTTTTGAAAATCTTTTAATGAGCATTGTGGGTTGGACTGTGTTCCCACACTAGGTATGTTGGAGTCGTCCTAACCCTTAGTACCTGTGAATTTGACCCAATTTGGAAATAGAGTCTTCGCAGATACAATTAAGATGAGGTCATGCTGGAGGAGGAGAGGCCCTTAATCCAGTATGAACTGGGTCCTTATAAGTAGAGAAAGGGGGCACAGACACGCCAGAGGGAAAATGCCACCTGGCTGATGACAAAGGCAGAGATTAGAACGATGCACCTTCAAGACACAGAACAGCAAAGATTGACAGCCACCATCAGAAGCTAAAAGGCAAGGAAGGATTCAACCACTGAATCCTCCCCACAACATTATATAAAAACCCCACTCTATAGAGGAGAACACTGAGGCTCAGAAAAGTTCCATGGCTTTCTTCATGCCACTGCCTACTAGGTGCCAGGCACTGAGCTGAGCACTTAAGGGGTGAGCTCACTGAATCCTCGCAATATCTTTGAGGTAGGGATGATTATTACCCCCAATTATTTCCCCTCTCCCCCTGCTGCGATGAGGAAAGTGAGGTACCAAAGGTCAAGTACCTTGCTCAAGTGAGTCACCACCGAAGCCGGATGATGGATGTAGCACCCCGCTCCATGCTTCTGTCTGGATCCACAGCCCCTGGTCTACAAAGGCGCAGACTTGTTGGTTAAAGGGCTGTTTATCTTTCATTCATTTGTTCGTTGATGATGCTTTTATGCTTGATGTGTTTTTAAAGGGGGCAGCTGGGTAAGCACAGAGAACACAGGCTCAAGTGCTCAGAGTCTTGGGTTCTGGTCTAGCCTGGGCCTCAGTGTCCCCATCTGTGAAGTGATTCTACTGGCCAATCTTGACCGTCTCTTCTTGCACCAAGGGTCTCTATTTCTGTGAAGCCCCAGCCTTGGGATGAAGTTACCAATCACAAATACAATAGCTCAGGGTGCTGACTCATTGGCCAATGTCTCCACCAATGACAGACAGAGCCAGGATTTTAATCCAAGAATACTTGACTCTCAAACCTTCTGCACTTCCTCCTGAGTTCGGAAAAGAGAACTGAAACAGAGACGCAAGGACCTACGACTGCCAAACCAGATCTGTGCAACACCACTGGAACCCTTGACCAAAGCCCCAAAGTTCTGACTGGGAGCTCGCCTGGCGTGGGCCTCTTACGCCCTCTTGTGGAGCATGTCTGAAATGCTCTGCTCTGCCAGCTTTTTCACTTTAACACCAAGATGTAGGGATCCAGGAAGCAGGAAGTAGTTGTCCCAATAGATTTGAAAACTAGCGACTCTAGCTATTGCAGTAAAACAGAAGACAATGTTTGGGGGCCCCTGGGTGGCACGGGTTAAGCATCCGACTCTTGACTCTTGATTTCAGCCCAGGTCATGATCTCACCATTCCTGGGCCGGAGCCCTGCGTCCGGCTCCAGGCTGAGAATGTGGAGCCTGCTTGAAATTTTCTCTCTTCCCCCGCCCCCCGCCCCTCCCCATTCCCTCTCCTCTCTCTCTCTCTCTCAAAAATAAATAAGCTTAAGAAACAAATCAACCAACAGAGATTGTTTGAAGGCATCAAATAATAAAATAAACTTTTTTTAAAAATCCAGAGATTATTCGAAGACAGAGGCCACTTAGGGAAGAGCAGCTGCCCTGTATTCATTGGTGGAGGAAACAAATCATTTGTTGTTTCTGTTTTTACATCTTGTACATACTTGTATCAGGTATAAAGCAGTGACCCAACAGAACGTGCCTTCCTCCTTAGCTCACAGTGAGGGAGGTCAGACATTATACCTAATAAAACCCAGAATACAAAGGCAAGAAAGAATTTTTCCCTCTCTTTCCCTTTTCCCTGCTTTCTCTCCAATATCTGGAGGAGAAAAGGATCTTTAGAAACACAAAAGAATGAGAGATAAAGACTTTTAAGCCTGACAGTTCATTAAAATTATGGCTTTCTGCCCTCAAAAGTTTCATTTGTGTCTGGGGATTCTAAAATAACGAAGTCCTCGCCTATAATGAGGCACTAGGCCCTCTTCCCCCAGGGAAATCAGAGGCAGTGCCCAGATTTAACTCGAAGTCTGCAGGGATCTCCTCCAGGAGGGACCCGACACCCTGGCCATCCAAGAAAGGTGGGAATAAGGGAGGCAGGTTACCGTGAAAAGGGATTTTAGATACATTCCTAACCTTCACCCCAATCCAGTAAACAAGGGACTGCCATATACCTATTTTACAGACGAGGAAACCAAGGCCCAAAGAGATTCAGAAGCTTGCTTAAATCTAAGAGCTGACAGGCTGCAGCGTTGGAATCTAAGTCTTAGAAGTGCCAGTAGCTTAGGAATCCGAAGTCTGGTTTCTCATCCTAGGTCTGAACTGGCTTGCTGAGTGGCTGCTGACCACGTGAGTTGACATCTCGGATCTGTGTTTTCCCTTCTGCATAGGGGAGGCGAGGCCAAAACGGTGTCCGCTGACCCTTCCTGGTCTGCCAATACATGAGGCTGAGCAGAAAAACAGGAAGGGGGCCCTGAGGGGCTCCAGTGGACAGGAGGAGAGAGGGGCTCAAGGCCACTACAATCAGTCACCCGAAGGGTGAATCCCTGATGAGTGCATGCCTGTTACCTATGAGGGGCCGTCGCCTGGCAGCCCTCTTGACAGGATCTCATAGCTTTTCTCAGTGAGAGAACACAGAGCTTCTGAGACCTCAGATTCCCGTATCCAGCAGATTTTAAAGTCTTAAACAGAAGTACCATCCATAAAAAAAAATTCAAAAATCAACTGCTATGTGAGGGTTTTGGGCGGGGGAGTGTTTAAGGAGGGAACTGTGGGGATAGTGCTCACCGAATTGGACCTCCGAGTATGCCAGGGAGGTTCAAACAGGTGCGCCCTATCCCCTCTCACCCCTTCCCAAAATGTGTGTGTTTGGGGTGGGAAAGGGACGCCCTGGACCCGATTCCAGCCGGTCTTTCTGATCAGCTGAGCCTGTGGTCGTCTTATTCTCCCATCCAGCCATCCTCTTTTCTTTCCGTCTCCCAATTATTTTTATTGTTCTGCAGAAACCCTTCTGATCTCGGGTGAATGCCGTGACCATGGATCAAGGGTTTTTTTCCCTTTCCCAAGTGACATGGAGAAACTGCTTTAGCGCTGCTGATGGGCCCTCAGAAACAATCATTGCAGCTATGGTTCCCAGGGGCTTCTTCGCTACCGGGCGCTTTGCTAAGACCTTGGCATGCTTTACCTCATTTTCTCTTCACAACCACCAGAGGAATTAGATACCACTATTTCCTCATTTTGGAGGCAAGGAAATGCAGAATTAGAGACCTCGTGGAACTTATCCAAAGGCACACAGCTCCTAAGAGGCCAGGCTGGGGCTCAAATCCAATTACAGGGTTGGGTAATTTCTGACCTGTCCGTTTGGGTCCTTCTTGTATTTGTTGGCTCTGTTGTGGTTGCTTCCTTTGCTCTTTCTAAGCCTCGCTCTTCGTTCACCATGGACCGTAGAGGGGAACCCCTTCTCTCCACTCTTGGTTTCAACCGGGAAGGGTTTTTTCTAAGCTCATTTCCTGCTTCCTCTCCCTGCTTTATCCATTCCTGGGCAGATGAGGAAGGGCTATTTTGGTCAATTTGAAGACACCTGCTCGTGCCTAACTCACCACTGTCCTCCTTCTTACGAGGAGGGAGCCGCTCCTGGGGCTCTGCCCCCCCTTTAGCAGTGGGAGCTGCCCTAGTCTTCGCAGCCCAGTTCCGGGATTCACTGTTAGTGGTGAATCCGGCTCTGAAAGCTTTGTCGCCAGCCTGGCTTATTATCGCTAGTAAAGGGTTTGTTTTATTCCCCAACTGGTCAGAACTCAGGCAAAGCAACTGGGAAGCGATTTACTCGAGTCCCTCAGAGAGCCCACATGGGGCATCCTGGGGAAACACACTGGTCCGAGAGTCTCATGCTCTGCTGCCGGTTCCAGTCCTCACCTTGGTGGCGTCAGAGGACAACTCCAACGTCCCCAAGCCTTCGAGCACTATTGCCTGCCCCCTCTTAGGCAAAGGGTAGCGTGACAGAAATGGCTGGTCCTTTCTCGGTATCTGTTCTTTTCTCGTTCTATTAATAATAATCCTCCCCAGAATAAAGACTAGATTTCCCAATGTCCTTTGCGGCTAGGTGTGGCCACATGACTCATCAGTGCCATGTGAGTAGAAACGATGAGCACAACTTCTGCTTCATACATGAGAGGGAAGGCACTTGCTATCCGCTTCTTTTTCTCCCTTCTACTGGCTGGAATGGGACATGATGGTGGAAGCTACATTTTGGGGGTAGCAGTGCAATAACCAAGGAAGAGCTTAAAAATGCCACCTTAAAGCTACCATATCACCCTTTGACTTTTATGTGAGAGAGGAGTAAACTACTACCTTGTGAAAGTCTGTATCATTTTTGGGTCCCATAGTTACAGCATCTGAACCCGTGTATCCTAATACAGGAAGGGGGCCCAAGAAGTTGCTTCCCGGAGCATCTGGGTAGCTCAGTCAGTTAAGTGTCAGGTTTTGGCTCAGGTCATGATCTCACAGTTAGTGCGTTCAAGGCCCGCATCAGGCTCTGTGCTGACAGCTAGCTCAGAGCCTGGAGCCTGCTTCAGATTCTGTGTCTCCCTCTCTCTCTGACCCTCCCTTGCTCGCGCTGTCTCTCTCTGTCTCTAAAAATGAATAAAAGACATTAAAAAAATAAAATAAAATAAAAAAAGAACATAAAAAAATTAAAAAGAAAAAAAAAGAAGAAATTGCTTCCTAATTTCAAGGAGGGGTGTAAGGCTCTGGTACCTGATTAACATGTATGAGGAAATCAGTGAATGAGGGAAGAATAGAAGGATTCAGCATTTGTTGGATGCTTAGAATATTCCAGATACTGTGCCTGGTACTTTCAGTTACACTTTCTCATTCCATTGGGATACATTTATTATTCCATTTTATAGTTTAGGCTCAGAAAAGTAATCTGATATCATATAATTATTAAAGTGTTTGCTACAAATGGAGATACAGTCACTATGCCTCTTAAAACCATATTCTTCCATCCACAGCATCCACTCACTCACCAAATATGTACAACACAATGAAATCTTGCCCCCCGTCAGAAGCCAACTGTCCATGGGTCTCTCATTGTTTCTGACCACCTTGTGAGTAGAAGCACTGACTGTCCCAGACTATTTTTTCTTTTTTTTAATCTTTAATTTTGAGAGAGAGAGAGAGAGAGAGAGAGAGGAGAGAGGAGGGAGAGAGCGAGCGAGCAGGGGAGGAACAGAGAGAGAAGGAGATACAGAATCCAGGGTAGGCTCCAGGCTCCGAGCTGTCAGCACAGAGCAGGATGCGGGGCTCGGATTCACAAACCACAAGATCACAACCTGAGCCGAAGTTGAACGCTTAATGGATTGAGCCACCCAGGCGAGCCTCCCAGACTATTTTTTCAAGGATGTTTGTATACCAAAGAGCCTTTGAAAAGAGATAGTTTCCCTCTGGAGCAAAAGACAGAAATGCTTACTCTCCACTAGGAAAGATTTCGTTTCCCTAAGCTCAGAGTTCCTTTCCTGTAACATATTGTGTGTTCAGACAGCCAAGAACTGAGGAAATTGCATGAGGCTAAATTGTTAGCTCGTAACTAGGTAAGACCTCAGTTCTTGACAGCACCTGCTAATATTTGTAGCATGGTGACAGTCACCATCAGTTTGATACACTTGTGTCACATCACACAAGCTTTTAACTTACATTATTTCAACTAAACATAAAAGGTCAACAGAGCAATAAAGAAAATCATACTACTCTGCATGTGATCAAGGAGCTGAATCTGCTATTTTCTTAGATTTCAGTTTTCCTGTAAATCTCACAGTGTGGTCATTTGCCATAGTGAATGTGATTCTAAAGTTCAAAGATGCACATTTTTTAGGGGCGCCTGGGTGGCTCAGTCAGGTGAGCATCAGACTTTGGCTCAGATCATGATCTCATGGTTTGTGGGTTCAGGCCCCACATTGGGCTCTGTGCTGACAGCTCAGACCCTGGAGCTGGGTTCGGATTCTGTGTCTCCCTCTCTCTCTGCCCCTCCCCCAATCGTGCTCTGTCTTTCTGTTTCTGTCAAAAAGAAATAAATGTTAAAAAAAAAAAAGAGAGAGAGAGATGCACATTTTTTCCATGTAACATAGCCTCTAAATTTAAATCACCCATTTCTTCTGGTGGTCAGCCAAAGAGATGGCTATCAGATCTGACACCAGAGGAAAACTAAGAGACAATAAACAGTCTCTAATGTGGAATCTTCCTGAGGAATTTGAGCATGCTTTTCACCTTATGTAATTTTTCTGTTTGTTAACTTGAGAAATCATGCCCTAATAACTGTGATGCCAGGAGGATAGTTTGGGGGGATTGGGTTAAGATCTATGGGTACGTTGGAGGTGGGACTACTTTAATGGTCACAACATTTCTTTTCCAATTGAGTATAGGACATACTTATCCTTACATTTATGTATCATTTCCTTCTTTTGTATCATGAATTTGCATTGAATCCTTTTTCATACCTAGAGACTAAAGAGTCTCATGTGCTTGATTTTGACTTTTCTGTCAATCTGCTAAATTTTTAAGTACATCAATTGCTCTTTCTTTTTTGGTTGATGTAGTATTTTTTAGTTGTTTCTTTTCACTTAGTGAAACTATGTATCATTGGAGATTAACCAACTACACTTAAAAATACACCAGGCTTTTAAATTAGGTAGTACACATACATGGTAATAAAATTCAGAGAACAAAGTGTTTTAGTTTTGCTGTACCTTCAATATCCCCCAGGGAATAGAACAGTAACATTTTAATATCTGGTTCTAGATTTATGGCAATTCCAAAACCACTGGACAAAAAGGGGTGAGGAGAGAGAGAGAGAGAGAGAGAGAGAGAGAGAGAGAGAGAGAGAGGAAAAGTATATCACCTAAGATATGCCTAGGAACAAAAATTCTAAAATGCATGAGCGAAATCAACAATGTAAGTAAGCCTATAAAACCAATTAGGAGATGGACTAATTTGGTTTAAATAGACACAATATATAGATCTGAAAATAACTTGACATTTTTAGGTTCTGGAAAAAGATAAAGGAAAACATTGATTTTTCAGAAAAGAACTGTAGAAATATAAACAGGTGGAAATGGAACAAGAATGGGGGGATACGACAAAGCATCGGAAGCTGCAGTGATGCTGTCCGTCTCCCCCAGGAATGGGTAACCCCTCAGACACTTGCTGTGGCTTCCAGCGGACTACCAGCTTGTGTCATTTATGCCACACACCGATGGTGAACATCTCTTTGCTGCACTCCAATCTAGGACTGAAAAGTCAAGGTATGTGTGGGTTGGTGGGGCCATTTCAGTCCCTCCCCATCTAGAGCTCTCTGCCATGCCATGTGGTGTCTCTCATGTGTTTTCCTTTGCCACAGATGCAATGGGGTAGAGCATATCAGTAAGTCCAGGGCCCACATCGTTGTCTGGGGGTTGCCAGTCTCCTCTTCCTATAGTCACATTAATCTTCCCTAGTGATTCTCTTGGAGCCCTCTTCCTTTGCCTCTAGGAAGGGATATAATCCCCCTTGTGGGGAGAATGGGTGGGGAGTGTCAGTGGAGGTAGGGGGTGGTGGAAGGGCTGGTTTCTCCAACAATGGCTCTTCAAATGTCCTACTGGGAGATAGTTGGTTCTAGTAACTGGCAGTGGGCACTTCATACACTTTTTGGTTTGTAGATTTGGTACTCAGCAGCAATTTCAGGACCGTAGGAAAAATCCCTCTCAATGTCTATTTACACAAATATATATATTTCTCCCTCCCTTAAAAAAAGTGTCCATTTATTTTGAGAAAGAGAGAGAGAGAGAGAGAGAGAGAGAGAGAGAGAGAGAGAGAGAGAGAGAATCCCAAACAGGCTCTTCAGTGTCAGCGTGGAGCCCGATGTGGGGCTCCATCTCACAGTTTGTGACCATGACCTAAGCCAAAATCAAGAGCCAGAAGCTTAACTGACTGGGCCCCGAGGTGTCCCTCCCCCTCCTTTTCTAGTTTAACAAATGTTGCCATACTGTTTGCTTTTTTATTTTTTCTTATTTTTTTTCACTTGAAGTATTTCCTAGAGATTGTTCCATATCAGCACATACTTATGTCCCCCAGTGTCTTAACTGCTGCGTATATTCCACAATACAGATGTATTAAAATGTATTATAATAGCTCTCTAGTGATAGTTTGTATCTAGACTTTTACAAACAGCGCTGTAATCAATATTTCATGTACACATCTTTTTCCATAAGCAGCCTTTAAAAAAAGTTTACTAAGAACCCTAATAGACAGGCATCCAATGGACAGTTCTAATTATGCTGCAGTTGGTCATGTAAACCTCCCCTTTGAAAATTCTGTGACTTTTTACAAGAATTGACCGTTTCCATAGTCCTTAATTGTATTGCTTAGCATGTAACAGACACACTGCCTTCACAACAATGTTTCTCTTCCGTGCTGCATCCAATGTAAGTCTTCTACACACACTTTAGTAACAATTAGGAATCTACACTTAATGGGGTACACTGCCTCAGGTCATGCTCTCATGGCTCTTGAGTTTGAACCCTGTGTTTTGGGCTCTGTGCTGACAGCCCAGAGCCTGGAGCTTGCTTTGGATTCTGTGTGTGTGTGTGTGTGTGTGTGTGTGTGTGTGTGTGTGTGTGTGAGTGCGGGCGCGTGGGTGCATCACTCTCTCAGCCCCTGCCCTGCTCACATTCTGTCTCTCTCTCCTTTAAAAATAAACATTAAAAAAAAAAAAAAAGGAATCTACACTTAAGCTGCTAACAAGTGGAAATAAGGGATGAAGTATAGAATGGGGCTTAGGAATGGGTGCTCTGAAGTCATACGTGCCTGAATTCAAGTCCCAGCACTGCCAATATTTATGTATTTTATAGTTTCTGACCTGTATGACACTCAGTCTTATCATTCATATAAAGGGGTGACTATAGTATTTCATGGGGATGTTGTAGGGTTTATATAAGAAAATATATATGATTCTTAGGTCAGTTCCGACTTCACAGTAGGTGTTTAATAAGCATTAGCTATACATCAAGTTTTCAATTCAGGCAACGATTGGATATATAGAAACTTTCTAGCTCACAGTTGGACGAGTAAAAAATTCGTCCACAGCTTTCATCTCTACTTGACATAGGCGAATT
The DNA here is from genome assembly GCF_006229205.1 of Suricata suricatta. Classification (NCBI taxonomy): domain Eukaryota; kingdom Metazoa; phylum Chordata; class Mammalia; order Carnivora; family Herpestidae; genus Suricata; species Suricata suricatta. The sequence goes on from NC_043712.1 coordinate 13,117,461, forward strand.
TCTTGATTTCAGAGATGTTACATTGTGACCACAAACTATACTTATTGGAATTTATAGGGGAAAAAAAGAATATAGGAATAGAAGCATAGACCTACAGGGTTAGAAGAGATTTCAGTGTTACCTTACAGTGGATTATCATATAATAGCCATTCCTATGTATTAAATCTTTATATGTTTTATATATATTATGTTTTGTATATATTATCTTATTTAGTTTTCACAATGATTCATGCGAGATAGATATCATTATCCTTATTTTGCAGAAGAGACTCAGGATCTGAGAAATCAAGCGACACGCCCAATGGTGGATCATTCCTAAGGTGACGATGAGGGATTCACACACAGGTCTTCCTGAAAATAAGAGGTTTGTAAACTGCCATACATGTTCCCAAGGAAATCTCACTTATCCATGGCAAAGACAGCTTATGAAAGCTCTTCAATGTCCAGAGAGAGAGTGAACTTCATTTTGGGTGACTGAGACAGGGCAGTCTTATCCATTAGCTACAACAGACACAGTGCCCACAAAAATGTTTTAAGTACTTTTAAAAGTCAGGGGGGAAAAATGAACTTGCAGGTCAAAGAAAATGTTTTGCTGTGTAACATTGGTATGTTCATCTCTATACCAATTTCGTTGTAAAATATGACCTATATAAGAATATGCATGTTTATACATATACATATGTATATCTATCTATCCACCTACCTACCCAGCCACCTACGTACCTATGTCCACCAACACAAGGCCAAAATGTCGCGGTTCCACGAAAGTCACAATGCGGCCTTGCGCTGAAGTGCGCTAAACTTTCTGGGAAGGTGATTAATAGACTAAGTTGGAGGGTGGGAAACGGGGTCAGATTGTGGGAAACGTGGTAATAATTTCTCTTCTCCCATCAAAGAACCCTAAAAGAGAGGTTATAAAAGGCAAAGGTGAAAAGAACAGGAAGTGCCCACGTTCTAGCTGCATGATCTTGGGCCAGTGACTTGATCAATGTGAACCTCAGTTTCGCCATCGATAAAATGCGGAGAGGTATCTGGGGCGTTGTTGGTTAGGGACCCGATGTGCTCACTGCTACGTAGGAATCGTTCAATACATGTTGAGTGAACGCTGTAATTGTGTGGTTAGCATTGTGGCCGGTGTACCACAAGCGTCCAGTTAAGTAGTAGTCGATGGCCTTAAAAATTGTAAAAAGTCCTCAAAGTGACAAGCCCAGCCCTCCAAAAGCTACTGGTCTCTCCGCAGGTTGCACGCGAACCAGCACAGTAACTTCCCTAGGAGGCGAGAGCACGCAAACGCGCTTGCGCGGAATCGCTTTCCTCCGCCCCTTCAGGCGGCTCGGTCAGCGGGGCGGGCCTCGGCGGCGGCGCGACAAGTCTAGAGGGCAGGGCTGAGGAAGGGGCGTGGCTAGCAAGCCGGCCCTGACCACCCTCTTCCGGGGCTCCGCCAGCTGCGCGCGCATTCTCCTCCCCCCCTCCCCGCCTTCTTTTGTGGTCCGGCCCATTGCGAGGGTGACAGGAAACCCTGTGCAGGGAGCGCCGCCATCTTGGACCTGCCCGAGGAAGATCCTGAGGGAGCCGCAGGAGCAGTCGCCGCTGCCACCGCTACTGCCGCCAGTACGTCTGCACCGCCTCGGCCAGCCCGCCGCCTGCCGGGGCCTCGGCCGATCGTCCCTGCCCCTCTCCAGCTGCGCCCGCACTCCTCTTCATCGTCCTGACGCCCCCCTCCCGCCCGGAAAGCTGCCCAGCCACCAGCAACCCCCCAGGTAACCCGGGCCTTCCGCAGTGCCCGTCCGGCCGAGGCCTCCTCGCCGGGGGCCGGGGTGCGGGCGACAACGAGCAGGGCGGCGGGCGGGTGGCGCCGCAGGGCCGGCCC
>NC_043712.1:13119430-13145532 GCF_006229205.1 Suricata suricatta
ACGAGCCGGGACGTGGCATTCCCCGTCCCGCAGGCCGCGTCTGCCCGGAGTACAAAAGGCGGCACCTCGCAGCCTCGCCGGCATCTTGGACTGGCTCCGGCGTCCTTGTGGTTGTGGGTAGACCGTGCACTAGGGCTGGGGAAGGGGTCTCAGGCTGGCGAGGTTCCGGTTGCGGCGAGGCCCTGGAAGGCCCCCGACCTCCCCCGAGGCCTCGGGCTTAGGTAGCGAGCATCGAGAAGCAGCGGAGAAGACAAAAAAGTTTTGGCATTTCGAGAATTGAAGGAAAGAGGGCGAAGCAAGCGTTTGTTTTGGTGGTTGGCACCTTACTGGGCGCCGGGCGCAGCTGAGGCGGCTTCGCCCAGGGTTGTCTTCGAGGAGCCCTCGGTGAGAAGTTATCTTCCTTGTACAAGCGAGGAAACTGAGGCTTGAAGTTCTGCTGGGACTGGTCCCGGCCGGCCTCTCCCCGGGGTTTCTCTGCTACACTCGCGCCAGGCTGGGGTCACAGGCATGGCCACAGGAACCGTGCCCACAGCCTAAGTCCCCCTTCCCTACGTTTGCGCTGGGCGACACCGAGGACCCCTTTGTAACTCAGAGCCCGTGCTGTCGCCGTCTCCGCTGCCCGGCCTTGATCTCGCAGCTCCAGAGGGGCGCTGGCAAGGTGTTCAGCTTCTGTTTGAAGAAGAGACGGGGGTTCCCAGAGGGCTAGGGCTTTCCCCATGGTCGCACCCGAGTGTCAGAGCTCACCCGAGCCCTTGCCGAGTTGACTGCTCATTTTGTTACTGTCACAACCGCCTTTTATTTGTCTGTGGTTACTGGAGGCAGACTCGACCTTGCAGTAATCCGGCTCCCACTCCTCCTTCCCCCAACACTTTTCCTGTATTTTTTTTTTTTTCTCACAGTTCTGCTTAGGCCCTTTTATTTGTTCGTGCCTTGGGGCAAGTCGTGGTCAAGAGTTTTGGAGGGTTCCTAGCTAATACTGCCGCTTTCCGGTTGAGTGACCTTAAGGAATTGACTGAGCCTCTCAGCGTCCGTGCCCTTATCTATACTGGGGATGATTGTACCTACAGTTTAGAGTTGTTTCCAGTGTTAAATGGGATTAAAAACCCTTACTTAGCACCTTGCTTGGCATCTAGTAAGCCCCCCATTGCCTGTAACAGTGCCAGGCGTGTAGTGGTGGTTTAGTATTTGTTGATTGAATGAAATCAGAGAGGTGTCCAGTTAGACCTGGGCCTGAATCTTCCTTTCCCCTTTGGTAGTGTGGGACTGTGGGTGTATCACCTCTCTTAGTGGGTTTCCTTACCTGTAAAGTGAATTTTTAGGGTTAGAGGTAGCTTATAAAGTAGCTGGCATGTATTAGGCACTCAGTAAGTGGCCGTTATTGTCAAGATTGGTAAGATCCCTTCAGAGTCTAATAACCTAAAAAAATTCCTTGAAATTAAAGCTACCTTTTAAAAAGTCTCTGCTTTTTGTGTTTCATGTTGAAACTTTATTGTTGTGGCATACTTGAACTGTGCGACAGAATTTGGAATGTTCTTGAAATTAATCTTTATCAGTATTACATATTTTTGCATAATCTTAGTAAGATTTTGTACTATTAGGGGAAACTTGGTTAAGGCAAATATATTAAAACTAGGGCAACTGAGAGATTTTTTATTTTTTTTTAAGCTTGAAACATTTTTGTGTGGTTAAAAATGTCAGGCATGGTTGGAGACAGCAGTGTGCAAATAGAGGTACCAAGGAGACTGTACTTTTTTAAAAACTTTGTTCTAGATAGCTTTAAACATCACAACATAGAGTGATAACTGAGCCTCCTTATACCCGTCAGCCAGTGTTGACCGTGCTCACTCTTGTTCGTCCACATACACCTATACCCTCTCCACCAAATTATTTCGAAGCAGATTTCAGCCATCATATTTCATCAGTAATTTGCTGTTACTAAACCTTTTAACTCTAGTACCAAGTACGGGGTTTTAGTGTTTTGTCCTTTTGAGTGTTTTCATTCTATGAAAAGAGGTGCCGCATTGGAGTGCTGCTTGTTCAATAGCCTACCATCATAATTAACTGGAAAAGTTTGTCTTTTTCTTGATGCAGTAAAGGATCTAGTTCCTAATTTATATTAATTTATATACAAGTATGACATTCATTATCTTGTCAAAAGTGAGTTTTTTTAAGTGCATGTTAGAAATGGGTGAGATATTTGCAGAGGTTGCATTACTGTTGAGGAAAGGAAATTGACCACTCACATTGGTTAGATTAGATTATTAGATTAACTGCCCAAGTATTGGGTCCACTTGTCTGACAAATCACGTAGCATTCCACGTTGTGAACAAATCAGACTGCTTCTGTTCTTAAGTTTCATGAAGGCAGGAACAGTGATTTTTGTGTTCATTACTATGTTGTCCGAGCCTAGCCCCAAGGCTTTGTGCTTAGTAGATGCTCAACAAATATTTTTGTATTGGAATCACAAAAGCAGTCTATCTTGGCTCTGGTGTTTTAAACAAAATGTCTTACATGTAAAAAGCCCCCCAAAAAACAAGCCTAACTAATTTTAACAATGAGGATCAGAATTTAAATCACCTGGAGGTTTTTGTGGGTTGTTTTTGTCCTGTGTTGTCTTGAATAAGTTATGTAAAAATTATACGGTAACATGTTCTAAGGAGTAGAATAAAATAGCAGTTGTGAAAGGATTAGTCAGACACAGTGCGTAAGTTAACACAGTAAAAAAAACCAACAACCAAGCTATTTTAAAAAATACCGGAAAAATTACAATCGATTATTGGAGGGAGTATTTTTTGTTTTTTGAGGATGATCATATGATTGACCTCATATGATGTTCCTCATATTATTGTAAATGTGGAAATAATGTTGGAAGTGTTATGGGAATTTTTTTGGTTCTGTTCTTTAATTTATTTTGTATTATAATTATTAAAATGCCTTACAATATTTCATAGCTTTTAATTTTGTCTATTTTGAATACTTTAGAATATTACTAGTGAATATAGTACATGCTCATACTGTTAGTGCAGGGATATATAAAGGAAGTTAATAATTTCTTCTACCTATCCTTTTTTTGCTCTAAATCCATGTATTCGTTTTTTACAATTTGGTGTATATCCTTTCATATTACCTGTATACAGGATTGAGAGTGTGTGTGTGTGTGTGTGTGTGTGTGTGTGTATGTGTGTGTGTGTTTAAAAACGGTATATGCTGTTGCATAAAATTCTGCCAGCTTTTATTCACTTGAAATCATGGATATGTTTTCAGGTTAATAATACTGTATCTATAGGCTACTTCTTGGTCAAAGGGTGATTTGGATTATCTTTAAGATTTTAAAATCTATTGATTACTTCCCCCAAAATGTGGTAATTCATACTCCCATAAGCTGAGTGTATGAAAGCACCTAACCTTCACATCTGTCTGCATATTTCAAATCCAGACATTTATATGTCTGTATCATTTTATTTGGAGAGATGTCTGATTAACTATATGGAGACCATGCAATTTTATTTTGGGGAAACAATGGTTAGTGTGTAGTGTGCACTTAGTAACCACTTAGATCTCTGTATTGACGTGGAAGTAGATCCATGATTTTAAGGGAAAAACATGCTGCATAGTGTTCTACAGTAGCATACCCCATTTTTAAGTATATTCCTTATCTTAATGGTGATATATTTCTCATGTTCAAGAGATGATGTTAATCTAGAAAAATCTTTTGTTAAAGCAATATTAAGCACAGTTAATATTTAAAAGGGACCAAACAACAATCATCAGTGTTTAATGTGCATTTAGTAATCCTTTCTCTTGACAGCCAGGAAGCTCAGCGCTAAATTTTACATGAGTTGATAGTAAAACTATGATCGCAAATATTTATTGTAATTATCCTCCATTTTTCTTTTGATTTTTTTTTTTTTTTGGTTTTATTTTTTCAGTCTACATAGCTACCTTAGAGAAAATCGTGTTCTTTGGAATGAGGCCTGAGTTCCAGTTTCAGCTCTGCCATTTTACTAACTTTGTAACACTAGCCAAATCAGTGAATTTCTCCAAACCTCATTTTTTTCCATTTTTACATAGACCTGATAATGATAGTGACTCTGCGGAGTTGTGAGAATTAAGAAAGAATTATATAAGACAGAGTAGGGAAACACAGTCCTGATCATCCCATGGTTTACTCCCAGCAAATGTTAACTTCAGAAACTTTTTTGTAAGTAGATATAATTTGAATTAGTGTTATTATCCATATCTACAAATCCTGATTACAGTGCATCCTCTAAATACAATTTTTTAAATACCACTTAAGAGTATTAAATTAGAACCAAGTGAGTGAACTGAAAAAGTATGTGTTCCTAAGTATCACAAAAGGGTTTCTTGGTGCATCTCCTAACTGTGGAGGAGTTGGGATGGTGTCATGGTTAAGAGGGGGTTCTCCGCAGCCAAAACAGTCTCAGGTTCAGTGTAGACTGGGCCGCTTAGCTGTGTGACCTGGACACGTTACTTACCTATTGAGTCTTGATCTATAAAATGAGGATTACAGATATTTTATAAGAGTGTGGTAGTAAGGATTAATTGAGATTGCATGTAAAGTGTTTAGAACGTTGCCTGGCATATATTAAGTGCCTAATAAATGGTACTCTAACAGTTACATTTGTTAGTAGTTTGCAAGTTGTTCACCTGTACTTAATGATGCTTGTTGTCTCAATATAATACTCTTTTTTTAAAATGTTTATTTTAGAGAGTCCAAGCAAGGGCCGAGCAGAGAGAGAGGGGGACAGAGGATCCAAAGCAGGCTCTGTTCTGAAAGCAGAGAGCCCGATGCCGATCTAGAACTCATAAACCATGAGATCATGACCTGATCAGACACTTAACTGACTAAACCACTCAGGTGCTCCTGAATGTAGTACTCTTAAGGAAATCAAAGGCATCTAAGGAGACCTTATCTTCATGTGAACTTTATTCACATGCTTTTGTAACACATGGTAAAAAGTGCATTTAATCACACCAGTGCTGTGCACAAATTACAGAGTTCTTGCAAGGTTTTTAATTAGTAGAGATTATAATATTGAATGAACTCATGTTCTCAGAGTATTTGAACTGGACCAACAGTTTTTGACTTTTGAGTAAAGCAAAAGCATCCTTAAGTAATAAGGGGAAAACTTTTCCCCTTCCAAAGCTTGTTGAAGAGTACATTCTTCACCTTAACAGTGGTATGCTTCATTCAATGTGCAAGAAATGATGTTGAAAATGTTTTTAAAATCATATTAAGCGTGGCTAATATTTAAGAGGGACCACTTGGGGTGCCTGGGTGGCTCAGTCGGTGAAGCCTCCGACTTTGGCTCAGGTCAGATCTCACGTTCGTGGGTTCGAGCCCCGCGTCAGGCTCTGTGCTGACAGCTAGCTCAGAGCCTGGAGCCTGCTTCCGGTTCTGTGTCGCCTTCTCTCTCTGCCCCTTCCCCTCTCATGCTCTGTCTCTCTCTATCAAAAATAAATAAAACATTAAAAAAAATAAAAAATAAAAGGGACCACTTGAATATATTTCTACTGTAAATACATAATTTTGAGTGAATGTTATCCATAACATTATGTTTAAACCTACGTAGTATCTTAGCATATAAGAAGAAAGGGAGGACCTGTTATGTTCGTGGCTACAATGCTAGATTTTTTCTGCCTTTATTGTCTACTGAAATTACTAAGTTTGAGTATCTTTTATTGTAACTCTGCTTTTTGGGTTCACTTTTAAGAAACTTGAACCAGAAAATTGTGTGGTGAGGTAAAGACAGGGTACTGGTATTCACTCTGAAATAATGATCATTCTCTTTTATTTGGGAATAGCTTATATTAATTAATGCTTTGAATATTTGTAAAAATGCTTTAAAAATTGGTCATCTTTATAGGTAATTAATGCTTGTGTGATAGCTAGCAGTCACACAAATTAATACAACTAGAATTGGTTTATAATGTCATGATTAGCCTTTAGAACATTTCAGAAAGATGTTAGGATTGTTAGAGGCCTTGGTTTTAACATATAATGGAAGGAGGCAAAGTATATATATATATAGCTACAGCTTTCTGAAAGAAGAGGGAAAGGAAATCGGAAAATCAGAAGGGGAGGAGCATGAAAGTAACTCCAAGGGGACTAAATGAATTCTTGTCCCCAAGTTTGGAAAAAGAGGAGCTTAAGAAGGGAGTTAAAAGTTAATCACGGGGTTCTGGGAAGAATGCAGGTGAAGAAGTTAATAACCTTTAAATATTATTTTTATTGTGAAAGATTATTTTCTTCCTTGTGTTTGGGCATCTAGCGAACAAGCAACACCAACTTTAGCTTCAGGACCAACCAAGTTCATTCTGAAAAATTTTTGAGTCCCCAGTGTCTGGAAAAGAAACAAATTATTATGTTCAGAATCAGTTAATCTAACTAGAAAAACTCCCTTCCCGTACAAACTGGTTAAGGGAGTTTTCAGTGATGTTGAAGAATGATTCTAAAAATGCCACAGCACATCAGGCTGGGATGGGCAGCAAGGCATCCACTTTTGTTAAATGTAATCCTCACAGCTAAGTGAGAAGACTGTACTGTGTCGTGATTGTCTAATACTTTCCTATAATTAATTTTCTTCTCTTCCCTGATAGCAATAATATACTTATTTTAAATACATGCTTTTCTACATGTTAAACTTTATAATATAGTAATTTTGTTAGTTTTAGTAACTGAATTTCTGCAAACATCACATGTCTGGCTTATATAATGTGACATTTGGCCATGACAGTAAAATCAGATTAAAAAATACTGGAAATCAAATTTTTAAAAACGGGGTCAAATGTTTGTAAGTGTGTGTATGTATGATTTTTTTCTTTTCTTTAAGGTGAAAACTGGTTTGAGAATAAATGTTACAGGAAATTATTACCAGTATTAGAATTTACTTCTTGTGTCTAGCACCTAGCACAATGTCTGACACATTCAAGGCATTCATTTGAATAAATTGGAGAAGTTTTTTAAAAGTTATTAAAAGTAGAAAGAAATGAGAATTATTTAGTTTAAGTCTATCTGGAGGTAAAGAATAGGCTGTGATATTTAGAAATATTTTCTAATATAGAGTGCCAGGGTTAAGTGTCCAACTTCTCAGGTGATGATCTCACAGTTCGTGGGTTCGAATCCTGCATTGTGCTCTGTGCTGACAGCTCAGAGCCTGGAGCTTGCTTCGGATTCTGCCTCTTTCTCTTTCTCTGCCCCTCCCCCACTTGCATTCTGTCTCTCTTTGTCTCTCAAAAATAAATAAATGTTAAAAAAAAAAAAGAAATGTTTTTTAGTATATAAACTTGCAAATTTTTATAACCATACTTGGAATTGTATGCCATTATTTCAGCTTCTAGAGTAGTATATAGTAGGCATTACTATATGTAACAAGATACATAGTTAATCTTCAAATTCTGTATTAGGTTGAGCCATATGAAATTGCAAATGACTTTAAAAAAATCTGTAAGAACAACAGTTGCATGTGGTTTTATCTAATTCTGGCAGTAATTTGGTTTGGAAATCATATGATTGGTCTTTCTTTGGAAGGTATGCTAACCATGATTTAAAGTAGTTTTAAAAAGGGTTATTTTGTGTTTATAAGACAGTGGTTACTTTTTATAACATTCTGTTGTAAAATCGAAGAGTCCTGAACAAGTTGGCCGTCAGTAATTCACTTGATCAGTTGACAAGAATAGGAACTTCAAAGGGGAGGGAGGACTATTCCTAAAAAATAAGACTTTTTAAAAGTTTTTTTTTTTTTTTGAGAGAGAGAGAGAGAGAGAGAGAGAGAAAAGAAAGAAAGAAAGAAAGAAAGAAAGAAAGAAAGAAAGAAAGAAAAGAAAGAAAAGAAAGAAAAGAAAAGAAAGAAAGAGAGAATATGAATGAGAATCCAGGCTTCCTGGTGAGCCTGAAGCAGGGTCTGTGAGATCTATCTCAGGACTGTGAGATCATGACCTGAGCTGAAATCAAGAGTCAGATGCTTAATGGACTGAGCCAACCAGGCACCCCTACAATGATGTTTAACCTAATTTTATAAAGATTTCCTTGTTTGAAATTTTCTTATTGGATGTTTCCTAAAGTGAAATATTGGGGTTGTTCTGTTATAATGGTTTTTTAATAATTCTATGGATAATATATGAGACTGTTAATGTTCATCCAAGGGAATTTGTGCGTTTGGTCAATTTGAAAAATGCAATATTACTTAGTGTAACCAACATTATGTTTATAATCATATGCTGTATTTTATATATCTTAAAAGGCTGGCAGCGATCAACTGTATTACTTACGTATACTTTCCTTCTGCAGTAACACACTTTTCTTTGTTTTCAGTGCCACCATGGCAACTGCACCATACAACTACTCTTACATCTTTAAATATATTATTATTGGTAAGTTTATTTAACTTACACTCTTGTTCTACAAAGAAAGTCCATATATAAAATATTTATATACTAATACTTAAGATATCACTCCAGAAAAAGTGAATGATTTTTTCACTGTAAAATTAAAGCTCCTTTAATAATATTTATTTTTGCAGTAATTTACTTTTTGCATTGTGGCTCTGGATACTTCTATAGTACAGTGGTGGGTACCTTTTGAACTGATATTGATTGTTCTTGAGGGCTACCCAAAGCTGTTAATCCTGGAAATGGGACAGATTTGCTAGGAGCACTGATCATTCCAAAAATATCATGAAAGCCCTCGGAGCTCCCTGGATCCCACAGATTGATAGAGAACACTGATTCAGTGTAATTGTGTAATGTACATAAAATTAATATTGGTAGTTTTTCCATTATGTTTCAGATTAAAACACAATGCTATTTACCCAAGTATAGTTGTAAGAGCTCAGTTGAAAGTATACATACTTTTCATATTAGATGCTTGTACTGATAGTCACATATTCATCATATGTGATTGTATTGTAATACTTTCTTTACCAAGGGTTAAATTGCTATAGAACAGTCAGAGATGACATCTGTTCTGTTGTGGTTTTCATATAGTGCATGTGCTTTTCTTTTGTGGAATTCTATAGGAAATACAAGGAATATGAGAAAAGATGAGATCTAGTCCATCAAACTTCTAAAACTTACTATTTCTCCTGGTTATAGTTGCCCTGTTTACTCCCAGAAGTCTTTGCTTCTCTGCATGGACTAAGGGAAAAAGCAATAAAAAACTTTGAAATGGCTCCAAGTAGAAAATGCTCTTACAGTAGTTTCTCTCTTAAAAAGCACTTCTCATCTGATGGTTATTAACTAACATAATTTATAACTTCAGTTCTATCATACTGAAGGTTAGAAATAGTCTGTTTGTACGCCACATTGAAAAGTGACCTGTAGGATCTTTCAAACTCTTAGTAGGGAACTATAACTTCAAATGTCTCAGAAATTTGTGATATGATATGGTAGGGAGTGTAACAATCATTGTATATAATTACAAGAGTATGAAATTGAGTATGTAATTGCCACTTGAAACTCTTTTTTAAAACAGGGGACATGGGAGTAGGAAAATCTTGCTTGCTTCATCAATTTACAGAAAAAAAATGTAAGTTCAATATATAAGGTAAAACATTAACAAATTCTTTATAGTCGCTTTCCTACTTTTTAAAAAATGCCATTTTCACTATATGCATTTAAATATAACATTTCCATATATATGCACTTTTTTCTTTAGAGCGTGAATTTTAATAGGTGTCTATACAGTGAAATACACCTATGTGTTCAGAGTGTTGGTTTTTATATACCATATATGATTTGAGTTTCTTTTGTTTTTTTCTTTTGATGGTAGGAAATTTTTTATTAAATATATATTACTGTGTCAAATTTAAATCTTTTCTTTGACTTCTCCAATTTAGAAATTATTAGAAATATGCTGCATGTATTATTTGTCAACTAAATAATAGTAGATTGGATATATTTAAATAAAATTCTGTATCCAGGACTGGTTGGTTAATATTTGAAGTACAACTCTGTCTTGGGTGGTAGAGGAAGAGACCATCTTATTTTATGTAACTGATAGGCTAAATGTAGTTGAAATTATTTCCATATAGTTGAAATTATTTTTATGGCTTGTTTTGTTTTGTTTTGTTTTTGTTTAATGTAACATTTTGTGAAAGCTCAGTAGTCTGTGTGTACTTATACCATAGAGTAGCAGGTTTAGATTTTTAGTGGCCTAATTATAAGGATAGGACTAAAAAACTTGTCCTACTGGATTAGACATACATAATCTGTCAATATATAATTGTAAGTATGTGTTAAATGCATTTTTCTTTGAGATATCGATAATATTTTCCAGGATAAAATTTTGACTGACAACTCTTAGAGTCATAAGACCATTGATTGGTTTGTTATATGTAAGGATTGTCAGAAGTCTAAATAGTATAATGTTGATAATATGAAAAACTTATTAAAGTCTTTATTTTTAATTTGCAGAGTCTTTTTGTCCAGGGGTTAGCAAACAGTAGCCTGTGGGCCAAATCCAGTCACTGCCTGTTTTTGTAAAGTTTTATTTTCGCAACTGTGCTCATTGTACTTACTGTCTCTGGCTGCTTTTTGTGCTTCAGGCAGCAGAGTTGAGTAGTTGTGACAGACCTTTTGGCCTGTGAAACTTAAAATATTTGTTATTTGGTCCTTTTTTAAAAAATTTATTTATGAGAGAGAAGGAGAGTACAAGTGGGGGAGGGGCAGAGAGAAAGAGAGAGTGAGAGAGAGCGAGAAAGCAAGCAAATCCCGAGCTGGCCCCACACTGCCAGCACAGAGCCCAGTACTGACTCAAACCCACGAAGCCCTGAGATAATGATCTGAGCTGAAACCAAGAGTCGGATGCTTAACCGACTCAGCCGCCCAGGCCCCCTGTTTGGTTCTTTGTAGAAGTTTGCTGACCCCTGTTTCAGTCCAGATTTCTTTGACTTCTTTATTAATTTTTGTCAGTGATAGCTTTAGTGCATTCATAGCCTACAAGCCTTAATAAGTCATTTGATTATCCAGTGGATTTTTTTTTTCCTACTGGTCTTAATCTGAAGCTTTCTGGAAGTTGGAATATTATATTATATTTCTTTTCCTCTCTAACAGTTATGGCTGATTGTCCTCACACAATTGGTGTTGAATTTGGTACAAGAATAATTGAAGTTAGTGGCCAAAAAATCAAACTGCAGATTTGGGATACCGCAGGACAGGAGAGGTTTAGGGCTGTTACACGGAGCTACTACAGAGGAGCCGCGGGAGCGCTTATGGTGTATGATATCACTAGGTAAGAGACTCCTAGTTTTTCAAACTTCATACTTGAACAGAGAAGTCTACTTTAGGCAGTATGATCTCCTTTTTTTACTGACTTACGCATTCTTTAGTTTGTGATTGTGTGTCTATAAATGAGCTTACTTGGGCTTTACGGTTTCTTCTCTGAATTGTTTAAGACGTGATGTAACATGTTGATTTCCTTTTCTGAAAGTGGATATGACTGAAGAAAAACTTTAGGAGATGCTGGTGGAGCTAATAGAAGAATACTATTCTGAAAAGCAGCATCAGTTCAATTATTTGAGGTGAAATTATATTTTATACCAAACTTTGTTCTTTTCACTTCAGTAGAAAGCAAGCAAGTCTTGAGTTACTCTGTTCAGTCTCTAGTGCTAAAGTTGACACTTTTTCAAAATAAGATCAAGAGAAGGAATTAAGTAGTTTTGCTGATCCAGCATGGTAGGTTATAAAAAGTTAGGCTTGCATCTGAAGGTGTTTGAGGTATTTAATTGTTCATTCACTTAAATTTTTTTTGTTCTAAAATGGATTGAAATGGTGTGCAATACCACGCACAGCAAGATTAAATTTATTTCAACTTGGCTGTTCTGGAAACTGAAAGCACTTGATACAGCATGACAGAACTGAACTGTAAATATTTGGGTGGAGAAAAACATGGAAAATTGTGCTACTTCACTAAACCATGCTAAGCTAGAAAATGAACTAGATCACCTTTCATATTAATGCAGAGTGCCAGTTTATTTATTTACCTTTTTTTAAAAAAAGATTGTTAGGTTTGTTTGTTTATTTAGAGAGCGTGTGAACAGGGGAGGGACAGAGAGGGAGAGAGAGAATCCTAAGCAACCTCCATACTGTCAGCTCGGAGCCCCACATGGGGCTTAATCTCCCCGAACTGTGAGATCATGACCTGAGCTGAAATCAAGAGATGGACACTTAACCAACGGAGCCCCCAGGCACCCCGGGTTTAAAGCAGTGTGACTTTTGCCCTATTTTTTTGAGAAGAGGTAGGGATGGGTGAGTGGGACCAAATGATAATTAGACTTTCAAGCATATTTCTTTTTGAGAAATGCTTTATACTGTTTGCTCTTGACGAGTCACAGTACAGCACACGTTAGTGTACCCTGAGAAGTTCTGCAGAAAAATTCTTTAACTTTGTTTGTTTGGTGTTTTCTAAGCTTATTTTATTGAGGAACACACTTTCAGGAATGTGGACTTAGAATGAAGGTAGTGGCTGATTATAATTACAGTGCTTGAAGTTCATTGAATTCTAGAGTTAGGTGAAATGAGTGAAATGGCTTTAATGCTTTTCTATATAGTCAGGAACTGGTAACATGATAAGTAAATAGTTTTGTGGGAAGAATATTAAAGAACCTGGCCGTCTCTACAAGACATTCTTATGAGGGATGCATTCTCGAAGACTTTGCATAATTAAAAACTCTATTCATTATTAACAAATTTAAATGTGGTGATATGTGCTTAGAGTGAATCAGTCTATAATGTCGTAGTTTGTTTTGTGGGTTTTTCCCTCCTCATTCCTACTGATAATATAGTTGACACAGAACATTGTGTAAGTTTAAGGTCTACAAAGTGATGATTTGATACATGTTTGCTTTTAAGCATACCTTTTAAGCATAGTAGATACTTTTTGGTAGAGTATGTGTCTGTTCAAGTCATCAAAAGTACTTCAGCGGGACACTGCCTAAAATGCCCATCAGCTAAGGAAGAGATAGACAACTCTGATATATGCTATACGGTGGAGGAGTCTGGAAAACATTTTGCTAAGTATGAGCAGCCAGACATAAAAGGCCACATGTATGATTCCATTTATATGAAATACTCAGAATAGGCCAGTTCAGAGAGACAGAAAGTGGATTGCCAGGGGATGGAGAGTGAATGCTGATGGGTACGGAGTTTCTTTTGGGAGTGATAAAAATGTAGAATTAGATACTCGTCATTGTTGCACGAGTTTGGGATGTATACTAAAAACCACTGCATCATATACTTTAAAAGGATGAGCTTTATGGTATGTTCATTATATCCCAATAAAAGTATTATTGAAAAAAAGTACTTCAGGCTTTACACAAGTGCTTTATTGGCATTTCATAGTAGCATTTATATTGCATCCATGATACTGATTTTCCTCCTTTTCCTATTAATCCTTGACATTTTGCAAACTTGAAAGTTCCTGCTTTAGTAATGTTTTTTATTCTTGGCATTAACTATAATTGTTTCATGATACTTTTCTAAATTGACAGCAGATCCTGTCATGGCAATTTTTTGGCTATATCTGTTGTTCGGTAGGTCATTTAACATCCATGCCAAAGCAGGGATATATTTGCACTTTTTTTTTTTAAGCACCATTACTGCTAATTAATGAATATTCAGATGCTGCTGTATTTATAGATTTGAAATTATAGTGAATTTTAAATTAATAATAAAATACCAAAACTATTAGAAGTTCTGGGTACATGTAAATAATGCAGTTTATGAGTTCTTGATACTTAAAAATGATGTGTAGTTTTCTCTGTTAACCAAAGTAGTGGCAGTTTGTAATGCATTCTTGCTGCCAGCTTTGACATTTAAAAATTTATCAAAATCAGTATAAATATTTTTATATTTGTGCTATTTAAATTTTTGTTCACAGAGTAGGCAAAATTTATGTAAAAGCAAATTATGCCAGTAGAACAAATACTGAGAAGTAAAGTGATATGGGTTGTGCTTTTTAAAGATATTTGACCATTAGAAAATTTTAAAACAGTGGGAAAATGTTACTTTTATTTGATTTAAAAAAATTTTTTTTTACAGTTAGATGGTGATTTGTGTGTAGCATGATTTAGCACAGTAAAAAGAGAATCTTAGGACTCCTTTTCAGTTCCCACTGGGAAAGGATTAAATGTTTGGAATATCCCAACTTTATATAGGTACTGACAGCTGGAGACAATGGAATATATTCACAAGGCTAAATTTGAAACACTTTGAGGACAGTATGTGAGTAAAGGGTTCAAGGCCTGGCTCTGAAATCATTTGTATCTTTGTGGGCTTCTGTTGAGTCACCTATTAAATGAGTAAGGTGGATTAATGTTCTGTGAATGTATATAAATTAGAAACCTTTTTTAAAAAGATTTTTCTAATGTTTATTTTAGAGAGAGAGAGTGTGTGAGTGAGTAGGGGAGGGACAGAGAGTGAGGGAGACAGAATCTAAAGCAGGCTCCAGGCTCTGAGCTGTCAGCACAGAACCTGATGCAGGGCTCGAACCCACAAACTGTGAGATCATGACCTGAGCTGAAGTTGGACACTTAACTGACTGAATCACCAGGCGCCCCAAAATCAGAAACATTTTCAGCCTTCAAAATTTTCTTATTTGATCCCTATGGTAGAGGCTGAGAAATATTAATATTATATTATATCTAACATTGTAACTTATTTACAATGTTACAGGCTCTCTTTGGGCCTGTTTGGCTAGTGCAAGTGAGCCTCTGAGTTTCTAAACTCCTGCCTGGAGAAAGTGGAGAGGTAAGGCCAGCTGGATCCCAGAGTGATTTAGCTGCTGGGTAAATAAGAGTAGAGAGTTAGAATCAACTTGCTCTGATATCCGAGGCCTTCAATTTCCAGTCAGATGCGTTAAGTGCCTTTTTAAAACCAGTTTTTATGCTGTCATATTCAGCTTTCTCTTTAAGGAAAGGTGAATTTTAAATCCATCTACAGTTTGACTGTCCTGGTTTCTAATTTGAAAAAAACAGATGCAGACATGTTTGCCACTGAACATACCATTTGTTAGACATTTTGGTGCTATGTCTCCATTTTCTGATTGACAGTTTGGATGATTTAAAAATAATCTTAGTTTTTACTTCAGATTGTAAATTCTGAGTTCAGAATAGTTTTCATTAGTTTTCTGTGTTGTTCCTTGCTTGCTTATTGGTCTGTTTTATGAATGTGCTTTTAAATACAAGTGATTTACTCCTGAAATATAGTTAGCAAAGTTGTTGGATTATTGTTTATGTATTTAAATATAATAGGTTAGGCTAGATTTTTGGAAAATATGTGTTTACATTCCACAGTTTTTGATAAAAGTGAATATTTTAAATATTTATTGAAGTTTCTTTTTAAAAAATTGAAATGGCAATTGTATGTGGTAGTCATACATGTAAACTTTAATTTTTGCAGAAGAAGTACATATAACCACTTAAGCAGCTGGTTGACAGATGCAAGGAATCTCACCAATCCAAATACTGTAAGTTGAATAACCTCTCTCATACAGAAAATTTAAGATCTATGCTAACCCTGAAAGGAAAGTCATTTGCTAATTTGTATTTGAGTACTAAGAATGTGAGAGTATTTTATTTTTAAATTAGTTGAAGAGAAGTTAACCTTTCTTTTTTTCAGTACTAATTACTCCAGGTTTTGCATTTATACTTGGTTTTTGTTCATGTTTGAGGTTTAAAAAAAAGTTATGAATGGAGTGGTGCTCTCCTGTCAGGTGGAGACTATGAAATCTGAAACAATCACTTTGAAAGGGATCTGCATTTGTTTCATAAAATGTTACCATTGGAGGAAACTGGGCAAAATATAAAGAATTTCTGTCTCTCCGCCCCCAAGGTTTATTTAAATTCAAATTAGTTAACATTTAGTGTAGTTTTCATCTCAGGTGTAGAATTCAACACCCACTGCTCATAACAAGTGCAGTGCCTGCCTTAGTGCCCGTCCCCCATCTAGCCCATCCCCACCCACCTCCCTCCATCAACCCTGTTTGTTTACTCTGTAGTTAAGTGTTGCTTAAGTATTTGCCTCTCTTTGTTTTTATCTTATTTTCTTGCCCTTCTCCTATGTTCATCTGTTTTATCTTTGTTTTCGGATCTCTGTTATTTCTTAACAAATGCTTGTGAATCTACAATTATTTCAGTAAAATTTCATTTAAAGAGTTTTGCATGCTTTAAAATATTAGTTTTTTTATTAGAAAATGTTTCTTTTTACAAAAAAAATCTCAGCTATACTTAAATATTAAAAAGTAAATTCAAAAAGGAATCATTATTGTGGCATATTTTCAAATTGCAAATTAAAAAAAATTTTTTTGAGAGAGAACATGAGCTGGGGGAGCTAAGAGAGAGAATCTTCACTGGGTGTGGAGCCAGACTTGGGGCTCCATCTCATGAACCTGGAATCATGGCCTGAGCTGAAGTCAAGAGTCAGATGCTTAACTGATGAGCCAGCCAGGCACTGTAAAAAATGTTTTTTCTTTTCAAAATGAAAATAAAAATTAGCTTCTTAGCTAGACTGAGAAGGTATTCATTGAGATTTTATTTAAAGGCCAACTACTAGGCTAGACTCTAGTATCCAAAGATAAATGTGTATCCTTGGCCCACAGAATGTTACGGTCTAGTAGGGAGATCGCTGTGCATATATGTTTAACTATGCTGAAAAGCAGAGTGAAATAGGAGAGCAACTGGTGTGTGCACTCCTGGAAGTGCTCAGGATAACTAGTGCTGTCTGGAGAATCCAGCTTTACAGAGAGAGTGGTGTTTCACTGCTGGGGCTGTACAGGTCGCTGAACAAGGCATTCCAGAAATAAGTGAGGAAGGGCCCTGAGCTGTGACGGACTGAGCTTCTTCAGAACACGGTCTGTGTCTCACTTAGCTTTGTACTCCACCATCTAGCAGAGGTTTGGTGAATAAGGCTGGCTTGCTTGCTTTCTTTTTTTAATCAGGGAACAGCAATTGATGGAATTGAAAGTTAATGTAATTTGCCTTTTATATCAGGGACTCTGCCTAGAATTTTCATGTCAATTATCATTTTAAACCCACTGTACGTATGCATACAAATCTATAGATAAATGTTCTTAGCAGCTTTATTTACAATAGCCCAAAACAGGAAACAACCTAGATGGCCATCTAGGTTAACCGATCTGGTACAGTCATACTATAAAACACTCCTCAGCTAAACAAAGGAATGAACTATTGATGCACACAGCAGTTTAGATGGATCTCAAGGGCATTATGCTGAGTGAAAAAAGTCAATCTAAAAATTACATTTTGTGTGATTGCATTTATAAAACATTCTCCAAAAGAATTGTAGAGAACAGGTTCATTGTTGTCAGGATGGTGAAGGGTATGAGTGGTAATGGGTTGACTATAAAAAGGGCGGCACAAGGAATTTCCTTTGTAGTGATGGAGCAGTTCTGGGTCCTGCCTGTGGTGACACAGCCCTGCACCTGCAGGAAAGTTGCATAGAGCTGCGCGCACACTCAGGAGCGGACAGCTGCCGAACTCGGGTGCGCCATGTCCGTTCCCTGGTTTTGAGCGTCTGTTAGGTGTGACTGTTGAGGGAGCTCGGCCAAGGGCCTGTAGAACCTCTACTTTTGTAAGCTTCTGTAATTCTATTGTTATTTCAAGGAAAATGTTAAAAAGAAACAAAAAAAACCCTTCTTTGTAGAGGGTTCTTAGAGGAGTATAATGACAAGTTACCGTGTCTTTCCTGTCTTATTTACACTTCTTCAAATTTTACCAGATCTTCAGAAGAAAGTGTTAATGGAGGAAAACCTTTACCTTTCAAGATTCTTCTGGTTGGTCTAAGAAATAAATTGACAGAATTAAAAAGTTTCTGGAGATCCAGTCAAGCCCTCTCCCTGGTACTGAGAGGGAAACACCCTTACAAATGGATATTTTTCTTGTAAATGTCTCTTAAAGTAAAGGGTAACTTCTGGTTTTTCAGAGCTTCACTTCTGTCTGCTGTTTCTTAAAGATAAATTAGCTTAAAATAACTAATATTCCAAAGAGGCCTATCTTGCGGTGGCAAAATTTGCTCCCCTCCAAAAGAAAATCCCTAAAAAAAAAATAAATAAATAAACCCCAAAAGAAAATCCCTTAAGGTCCAGCTCAAATGTTACATTTTCTGTAACGTTGCCTTCCATTTCTATATAAAAGTTACGTACATTCCCGTATTGTCGGTGGCGTCTTTTGTGCCTGTATCTTGTTAGCAGGCCACTCCCCTGTCTCCTTTCAGGATGGTAGGTAGGGAAGCACAGCTTGGAACTTCTTAAGGAATTGGGAGAGGAGACAGTGTTTCCATTCAGCAAACATTTATATTTTTTAAATTATCTTTTATTAAAAAAACAGTTTTACTGAGATATAATGAGCATAATGTACCCATTTAAGGTATGCAGTTCAAATTTTTTTTTATATTTATTTTGAGAGAGAGCACACATGCATATGTAGGCGCTCGAGCTGGGGAGGGGCGGGGAGAGAGGCTCCCAAGCAGGCGCTGTGCTCTTGGCGCGGAGCCTGACGCAGGGCTCCATCCCAAGCTGTAAGCGCCCTCATGACCTGAGGCAAAATCTGGAGTGGGAGGCTTAGCTGACTGAGCCCAGGCCCCCTGGGTGGTTTGTTTGTTTTTTTTAATAGAAATCTAGTTGACGTACAAAACATTTCTTGTTTGGAGTGCTTGTCTTATAATGGCCACTCTGACTTTATCAGCCTTGATTTTTTTAACTGGTTTCCTTTTTAAAGTGTTCTTATTCTTTAAAACTGACTCCATGTGAAAATCTTTCCCTCTTTAGTGGGCCCTTGCCCACACTGATTGAAAATGCTCACATTTGTTACACTGCTTAAGTGTTTTTGCTCAAGGTTTACATTCAGATCACAGTGGTTCTTCAGTTCATTGGACATCGTTTTTTTTTTTAAACGGGAGAGCCAGTGCTGCAGTGTCACATGGAAAAAAGTTAGTGGTGGAAATCATTTTTGGTTGAAACCACCCATTCCTGCCTGCATCTGGATTACCACATCTGTTTGGAAGGGAAAGGAGGGGGGGATCACCAATTAGTATGAAATAAGTTTATATATGGATAGAGACAGTTTATCCATAAATGTCACCCCGCCCCCCCAAAGCACCAGAAAGATCAAAGCTCTATTTCCCCAAGACTGCAAACTTTTTTCTTAGAACTTGTCAGAGCTGCCTTTAACTTTGGCCTAACTTCTCTTGTATAAATGATTCCAAAGTGGGTATAGGGAGGTGTGTGTGTGTTATTTTGCCTTGGATTTGAACTTGGCTGCATGTGTGTTCCTCCCCCCGCCCGCCCCCCGTCCCCTCTTCCTACCACCACTGTTCCCCACAGAACACAGACGTTTGTTATTAGTTGCTACAAACTTAGTCCTGCCTAGGGCTTGTGTAAGTAGGACAGTATTTGAAGGTCACAGTTTGAGTTTTCTGCCGGAGTTCTAATGTCTTCCTCCCACTGACTCACTGAGTGAACTTTGACAAATCCCTTTGCCTTATTTGAGTGTTAATTTCCTTACCTATAGCCTGAAGGAGTTGAACTAGTAGTTTAACTTTTTAAGGGTCCTAGAAACTTTCAGAAATCTGATGAAAACCATGAGCATTCTTTCCCAGGGAATGTCCTTGTTTACTGTATTCTGTGCTTAATTTCAGAGCACTCACAGATCCCTAGAGCTTGTCCACAGCCCCTTTAGTAATCTTAACTTAGATAAATCATAACCTTTGGCCTAGACCAGATGTGTTTTGTGGACTGTTCTGTTTTTGAATGGCTTGCAAGCTAAGAATGGCTCCCCAAACCTGAAGAATCCACTCTTTGCCCTTTATAGACAGTTTGTCAGCTCATGGCCTAGACAATCAGCTTCGAGATCTTTCCTATCTGTCTGCTGGATGAGATTGGTAGAACTTTGGTGCCCCTTTTAGTCCCTCGTGTTTTTTTCTGTCAAGGTTTTTACATTTCAGAATTTTCATGGTTGCCTTTAAATGGTTGCTTTTATTTTAAGATGTCTTTCTTTTGGTTACAAATTAGGTAATAATTCTCATAGGAAATAAGGCAGATTTGGAGGCCCAGAGAGATGTTACATATGAAGAAGCCAAACAGTTTGCTGAAGAAAATGGTGGGTTTCTTTTAAGAGTTTTAATGGCTTTTTTGGGTCACACACAGAATTTCTAGGGAAGGGTGGGATTTTGATACTGCAGATTGACTTTTTATTTTTAATGCCAACTGTATACATCTCTAGAATGAGGGAAATGTTTCTACTTGACACTCATGTTATTCATGTTGAGGGTAGTGCAAGTACTTAATGACAAATACAAAGATCCCCCATCTCAGCTAACGTACTGTTTCATAAAATACTGCGATAGGAGTACTGATAGCTGATGGGGAAACTTTTATTCAAGTGTTACTGAAGATAATGCCCTTGTGAGTTAATTTGAAATGTCTTAATCGTAAGTCTGAATTTTATTTTTAGGCTTATTGTTCCTTGAAGCAAGTGCAAAAACGTAAGTATGGCTAAAAATTAATCATTTTCAGTTATGTTCAGTTACATTCAGACTTCTCAGAGTAGAACCATACATACTGGAAATGTATTTTATTATATTTGCATATAATAATGCTTATGGCAGGAAGAATAGTAAGCAGGCATCCCTTTGCTTCCTGGTTCACATTTTAAAGTAATATTTTTTGTTACTTTACCTAAAAGATTGTACCTTGACTATTCCCATTGGTAATCCAGGTTAATAAATGAAGTTGTGTTAGCATTTCAAAAGTGTTTGACTTTCACAATTGAGGTTGAGTTTGGCATGTAGGACTCAAGCTTGGTTAATCTGTTCATTTAATACTGCTTGATTAAAAAACATGACCTATGGAAACAATGTCTAAGAATAATCAGAAGCATAATTTTCTAATTGTTACTCCATGTCCATTATTAAACCCCAGGACTCCCATCTCCATTTATTAAGTCAAATATCTCTTGTAGTGGTGAGAAACGAGCCCCTTTTTGTTCAGTTTCATCTGTGTGAACATGGCCAAACATGAATATATGACCATCACATGATAGAAACTGTGTAGTTGGTGCTTGGCTAATCAGACCATACAAATCCTGGAATCCTGGTCTGCATGATTTAGTTGTTTCTGTTTGGAATACCTTCTCATGGGTTCATTTTCATTATATATTAATATATAACATTTAGCAAAAGTGTATAATGTTTTATCTTTTGTGGAAAGCTGTGATTCTTGAATAAGGTTGTCAATTGCTTCTTAGGGGAGAGAATGTGGAAGATGCTTTCCTTGAAGCTGCGAAGAAAATCTATCAGAACATTCAGGACGGAAGCCTGGATCTGAATGCTGCCGAGTCCGGCGTCCAGCACAAGCCTTCAGCCCCGCAGGGAGGCCGGCTAACCAGTGAGCCCCAGCCCCAGAGGGAAGGCTGTGGCTGCTAGTGACCTCTTTGCCGTAGCTCCCATTTGACCTTTCACCTCTGTCTGTTGGAAGCAGTGCTTTTTACTGCCTCATTGTCTTCTGTACATCTTACTGGGTTTAATTAAAAAAAAAAAGAAAAAAGAAAAAACTCTGTTGTAAAAACAGTTTAACACAATACTAAACTGCTAAACAACTAGATGTAATCAGGTTATCAAAGGCAAGTAGAGTAATAAATCTCTCCTGCATGGTAAATCTAGACTTTTTTTCCCCCCTTGATTGTCCTCGTGATAGGTATGTCACCAGTACATGATTTAAACTGAGCACTGATGCTGGACTTCAATGATTTTATCCTTCCCTCTTTTTGGCGAGGCTTTGTCTTACCGTTTGGTTTAATTTGATGATATCGTAAGCCTTTCTCCCGTCTTTACCCGTTAAGTATGTCTGTTGTAACCAATAAGTTTATTGCTGTGAAATGACTTCTGATAGAGAATGGGCTCTGTAACTGCTTTTGTTTCTTCTTCGTTGGATAAATTTCCTGTTGTGTGGGTGGCATTTTCTCGTGGAGGTTTGCTTCTGTCTTGGCCTTGCACGGGGAAATACCCACTTCTCTTTTTCTCTTTTCTCTTGTGCTTAATTAATAGCTTTATCTTTTTTTTTTTACACCATTTTATCCTTTTCTCTTTAGCAGAAAGTAAATATGTATAAAATTTGAAGGAACCGAACTAACAATACATTCTGTGTATATTATTTTAATGAAGAAAATAAATTGATTACTGGCATTGGAACAGTATAAAATACCAGTTTGTACAGTATGACCTATATGTGACCATGTTACTCCCTTCCATTTCACACAAGGAGAAATAGACACAGCTGCAGCTCACAGGTGACACTGGCCCCGGCCTCTGGTGCTGGCAGTGTTGGGGACACGATGCTGGAGAGAGCCCCTAGCACGGGCGGATTAACACTAGCAGACTCCGTTCCGTCTCGGCGCCGTGGCTTACCTGCTGATTTTCTTAACTGTTCTTGTGCAATCGACAATGTGCTAACCTGCTTTTCTCTTTGTAAACGTTTTGCATTACAGGCTGCATTTCTTGCCTTACTGTATAGAAAAAGAAAAAAGGCTGGGTTTATTATTGCACATTTTAAGCTTTTATACCTTTATCTTCTTGGAATGGTGAGGTTGTGTACCGGACAGTCAGAACCGCAGGTCTGCTGTTAAGGGATTTTAAATTGTGCATTTTTAACACTACAGTGAAGTAATTTAAGATCTCCCTTGTGTTCTTAGTATAAGGGGCTTTTTTATGTCATGTTGGCATAACTTGTTTTGTAAAAGGGAAAGTGTTTCTAACGGTGTTTCAGTGTTTGTGAGGAAGTAAGTTACTACTTTGCACTGGGTGGTCTGGCCACTGAAAGAATACTGTGTTGCAAGGGAAACAGTCTCTCTGGACAATAGACTCCTGTTTTGCTAGGTTCTTTTACTTCCTCTGATTGATTTCTGCTTGAGTTTATGGTTCACACTGAGAACTGAAGTTACTTGGAGTAGAATAGGTAAACCTTAGTATATTATATCAAATCACTCAGCTCAACTGCTGTGTTTAAAATACACATTTTAAATCCCTCTTTACAGACACTAAAGTAAAAATAAACAATACGACTTTCTGGGTTGTAAACATGTGGTAGTACTGGAGTGTTGTATAGTCAATGTTAAATAAAAGCCAAAACTGGAATGTGCAGAAAATAGGATTGGGTTAATTTGTGGACTCATCTTTATTTTTGTCTTTGTTGAACTTTTTTAAAAATAAGATTCTCCTGGAGTAGATTGGTATGTTCTGTTAAAGACCGTCAGTGACCCATTTTGCTTACCCTGTTGCTTCACAAGGGACTTGCCCAGGGACCATGACCTGCTGGTGTGTGTATATATTTTCAGAAACAAGACAAACCAACCACCCATTGGGATATACGGTAGCAATCACAGTCTGAAGACTGCAGCTTGTTTAGGTGCAATGCCCTGACTCCCAAAGTTAGCTACAGTGGGTCTTATCGTTGTTGTGACAGGATTTATTCAGACTGCTGTACTCTTCATTTGATGTAACAAAATGCTATTAATCTAAATATTTGTAAATAAAGTACCTGTATCTAGATTAAATTAAAATGGTTTGCATTATTTTCTGAATTATAACAGGATTTCATATTTTCTTCAGGCCAACAGTTATCTGGCAGAAGTTGTCTGTGTTTATTGCAGAATTGTCCACACTTGTTTTATAGAGAGGAGTCTGTGTATATAGCA
Organism: Suricata suricatta; assembly: GCF_006229205.1. Taxonomy (NCBI): domain Eukaryota; kingdom Metazoa; phylum Chordata; class Mammalia; order Carnivora; family Herpestidae; genus Suricata; species Suricata suricatta. The sequence goes on from NC_043712.1 coordinate 13,143,154, forward strand.
TATGAATCCACGTCACTTAGTACTTGACCTACACTTTCATCCTTGTGTTTGGATCACACTTGCAACGTGTTGAGTGTTTTCAGTGTGAGATCAGCACCCTTGGTGCCTGAATAGTGTTGTCCCTTGACTGTACTTGGGGCCAAATCCTGTTATTTGCATGTGTAACTCCCTATAATAAACTTGGGTGCTCAAAAGTAGAAGAGCAAATGGTCATCTTGTAACACACATGTGCCAGACACTGGGCAAGTACACTTGGCGAGAGTGTGAAGTTCTTTTAATCTTTAATCCAGGAGCGCTTACTACTTGTGTGCTCACCCGCTCGTCTGAGTTACTTGTTAACCTAGGAGGAGGCCCTCGACGAGTCATTGGTGCTCAGTACTCTCTATGGGTTAGACGGTCCAGTACGACGTTCAAGTGTTTTTCAAGGATAATAAAGTGTTTGATGCAGTAACCTTGATTAAAAACACTTTTTTTGGTGGCGACGTTCACGTAACCCTAGAGGCAGGGGAGTTTCTGTGGAAAGCGGTCTTTTGGAACCATGTGTTTGGCTTCATACATTAATTACCTCACCTAGTTCCAGACTAGTTTAGGAACTTCTTCCAAGTGTGATCTTTTTATAGAGATGTGTGGTTCAACTCACTTCGTAAACAGAAGAACAGGGGAGTAGAGAGGGTTCGCGCGGCAGTTGAGAGAGAAGGGAGTTTACCGTATTCGGCACAGGCACAGAACGGGAACATGTGTCCCTGAAGGATTTCAATAAAATGGTGCAGAGGCCTGACTTTGAAGCATTTTGCGAAGACTCGTGAAAATGAAACAAGAATGTAATTACAAAAGACACCACCAAATCCATTTTTATTTTGGAAGTAGACGCCTTTTAGAACTTTCTGAGTGTTAATAAATTTCATTCCACTTTCATTGTCTTTATTGTGACTATATTTATCCCATATCTTTACTGGTCCAGGTCTGGCCAAACACCTTGGGCACGCAAACCTCCGTGAGTGGAGAGGGATTACTGCGCCGGGCTGTACTGTTCTGCTTCAGAAGCTGCGTTCGGGCCTAGAGAAGTCCTTGGCAGTATTTAGAACCTGATCCGTAACGTGTAGTTTCGTGCTTCACTTACCCACGAGAATGAGTCTGTTGCCACATAGTCTTCTGTGATGGTAGCTGCTGCTCTTGTTCTTACATCATGTACTTGTAGACCACGGAGTTGAGCCATTAATTATAGTCGTTAAAAAACCTTAAATGTCTGAACACAATTTGAATTTACCACTGGGTCAGATTCTACTAATTTTCCACCAAAGATTTCTGGTTGAGAAAAAACACGCGGAGCGTAGTTTGTAACAGCTCCGCAGGGCGCGTGCCCATCGGCAGGTACACGGCGCTCAGGCGAAAGGTGGGAAACCATCTGGAAGACGGCCGTCTTCTTGGGAGTAGAGGTAACAATTTGATGGCTTTACTGCATATCTATGAAATGTAAAGTCAGACAGACTATTTTATCTTTTATTTTCATATGAAAATAGATTTTAAGCAAAATCCAAAAATAAAATTTGACACTATAAATGAAGGGCTGGAGTACATTTTTTTTCTCTTTGTAGCTACAATTTGCCAGTTTATAGATTCAAATTTGCAATTACAATCAGCACTAGTTTTACAGCAACACATTTCAAAGATAAAAAGAAAACCCTCGGCCATCGAGGACCCTGCTTTAAACTGTATACAGCGATTCCCTTATGTCCACGTGACTTACACGCAGGCCCCGGCCCCGGCCACGCAGGGGGAACACGCTGCCGGGGAGGCGCGGCCTCCCAGGTCTCGGGCTCTGGATAACGGGAGGTAGCAGAGAAGGGATCTCCTCGGGTGGGTTTCCTCAGCTGGCTGACCGGCTCCCTCCCTGCAGGGCAACAAAAGGGACGGATTCTTGCAACGGCAACAAGTAGTGACAGGACGAAGTGACGGCACGGTGGCTAACCGGTAAAATGCGTATCTGAGCACCTCTTTGGAAAAATGTTTTGAGATGAATCACTATATAAAATTACCCAAGGGTAAAGGTAAAAGCTTACTTAAGACGGTACAGTAAGTTAGAACTGAAGATCTTCCAACTGAAAGTGGTAGTTAAAAGAACTGTGTGCTATGTGCCCTGTGGGCCGGAAGCCGGTGGTGCCCGGAAATTGTGACGGACCTCGGAGAATCTGGCAGGAGCTCTGGAAAGGGAGACGAATACACCGGGCTCGGAAGCCAGCCCCTAACTCCAGCCCAGTTCAGGCTTTCATCCCACACGCCTGGATGTAGGACTCCAGACGCCCCAATACTTCTAACAGTCTCCCCCCCCCCCCCCCCCCCCCCCCCCCCCCCCCCCCCCCCCCCCCCCCCCCCCCCCCC
>NC_043712.1:13145632-13185362 GCF_006229205.1 Suricata suricatta
GCCGCACCGTGAGCTGACAGTTGAACTCAGCACCCAAACCTATGCACTCATCTACCGGGGCTTCGGCATCTTCCCTCTAAACCCACCTTCTTTTCCACACTCGTCGCCCTGGACGCTCTCGTAAGGCCCGCCGGAGGCCCCTGGCGGCTCTGGCCTGGACCTGACGGTCCCGCCACAGGGTGACGGGAATCCTATTCACACGCTGGCTCTGCTGCTGCAGAGCTGTGTGCCCAGGAAAGAGGCAACTGTTTCTGAACGTTCCTTGAGGCACAGCCATACCATGTCCTGCTCTGCAGTGGTGACAGATGAGCCCTGAAGTCCTGGTTCCCTCTCTTGCCGGGACATCACTGTTCATCTTACACCACTTCTTTTATCTATAGAGAAACCTCCTATCTCCTAGGATGCAAAGGCTACATGAGATAACATATGTAAAGTGCTTAGTATGTGCATACAGCAGGTGCTTAAAAGTGGTAGCTATTACTGATCTCTGGGTCCCTATTGACTAATTCCATGAGTATATTTCATGTTCCTCCTAAACTATTAATAACCTTGTCTACATCTCACACAGAAGGCCTTTGTGAACTTTAGGGGTTTTAAAGACCCTGCACGAAGAGGCCAAGTTCAAACCTTTGCTGAGCAGGAAGAGCAGGCACACGCCAGTCCTCCTCCCCGACTCGGACTGGCCTCGCAGCCCGAATGCTCTACTGATGGAGCAGAGGCCAAGGAAACCCACCAGTGGAGAGAACATCAAGGAGCTCACTACGTCCCCGACGGTCTCTAGTTCTAGGCTCTTCCCCAGGCCGTCACCTTACTTTCTTTCTACGTCTACCAACCAACCAATTCTAGTTTTCTCGGACCATTTATAAAAAAGCAAGTTTTTCATAAGACAAGTTTTCCAGAGACGTGAAGGTGGCATTTATGTTCTTCTGAGGCTCCTCGGTGTAGATTATGGACCCCAAAGCTTTCAGAGGCTCCACGTATAGAACGGAACCTCCTCTTACCTGGCTCTGTCCAGGGTGAAAGTCCTCAGCAAGGGAAGACTCTGTCTGAGACAGACCGGGGGACGCCGTGGAGTCCCCAGAGGTGCTGGTGACCAGCTCCCCCAGAGCATCGACCTGTCTCCTCAAGCTGTGTAAGGTGCCCTCCGTCTGCCGCTTCCCCTTACTCAGCACTTCCGCTTGCTTGGACATACAGTGTCGGAGCTGGGCCTGAAAGTGTTACGGGGAGATTGAGGGTTTTCACAGAAGCCACGCACCTGAACTACTAGTAGCTTCCTCATGCTTAACACCTGACGGGCGAATCTGACTGTTATACAGTAGGAATGGCTGTTGGAAATGCTCTCATCGTTAAGAAAAAAAGAAATGTGGGGGGAGGGGGCTGGTGGCTACTCTCAGTGCACATAAAACTTGTACTGTTCTGTGTGGTTATTAACAGGGCCTTTCTTTTTTTTTTTAATGTTGGGGGGTAAGGGCAGAGGGACAGAGAGAATCGAGCAGGTTCTGTGCCCAGCACTAAGCCCCACGTGGGGCTCGATCCCACAACCCTGGGGTCATGAGTTGAGCCAAAATTAAGAGTCAGAAGTTTGACGGAGTCACCCAGGCGCCCCCGCCTGGGCCTTAGCTCAGCCTGCTCTCTCCACAGTAACAACGCTCGCAGTCTCTGCATCCCTGGCCTCCCCGTTAAACTAGCCCCTCGTCTCTCTCTCTTCCGCCCAGACTTAGCAGAAGACGGGTTATACTTGACATCTTCAGGGTCCCTCGCGGTGTGTTCAGTCCTCACCCCACACTACGTGCCGGCTCGCTCCTGGGCTGTTTCCTTGCAAGGATCCTCTCTCTCCAGGGCTACCGCAGTCCTGACACTACTTTCTGTGACGATGTTCTGTGTCTGTGCTGCCCGGCATCGCAGCACTAGCCATGTGTGGCTACTGAGTCACCAGAAGTGTGACAATTGCAGAACTCAATTTTTAACCTGATTTAATTATAATTACTCTGAATGGCCACACGTGAGAGGAGGACCTCCACTCCCCCACACGGTGCAGGGCTCCTTCTCAGCCCAAAGACATCCTGTCCTCCCGTCTGTCTCCCTCCCGTTTCCCACCTCCCGCATCTACCCTGACCCCCAAATCTTTCCGTCAACACTGGCGGCTAACTCCGAGACTCTTCAGCTCCCTACGGAGAGAGCAGCCCTGAATGCCAGTCACCCTCCCGCCTGACACCCACGCCTACCTTTCCGGTACTCCCAGGCTTTCCCCCAACCACCGGCCCGGGAGCCGGTTTTGGTTCATCATTTGCTTCTCTATTTTCTGTCCCAAGTACTTGGGTTCTGCTGAAGAACCACAATTTCCTGGTAGGAATACTGACCCTGCCACTTACTAGCTGTGTGTTGCCGACTTCTGTGAGCCCCGACCACGTAACCCAGAGAGCTGCGGATGCGGTCACGGAGGCAGTGACAGCAGCGCGTGCAGGGACCCCATTTCCCCTGCCCTCCTCCACGCACCAAGTATCTCACACTGGACTGTGGTAAAGGGCGACCCGGCAGGGCACCCGGCTGGTTCAGCCGGATAAGGGACCAACTCCTGACTTCGGCTCGGGTCATGATTCCGGGTCGTGGCGTCGAGCCCGGCACTGGGCTCCGCGCTGAGCATGGAGCCTGCTTGAGAGTCTCTCTCTTTCGCCCTCGGCCCCTCCCCCATTTGCACACGTGCCTGCTCTCTCTCTACAACAAAAGATGGACAGAAATGACAAACAGTGAAGGGCGACCTTGAGGCGATCTTCGCGGTGGCGCAGCTTCTCTCGGAGCGCCTCCCCACGCCAGTGCTCGTCCTTGTCCAGAGGGAGAGGGAAGCGTCAGTCCCCGAACGCCACCAGCCTTCCTCCGCCCCCGGCCCCGGCCCCGCTCTTATCTGGGGAGAGGGAGGGACCAAATCCTCCTCCTAGAGTCCAGAAATCAGCGGGATAAACCCTTACCATGATGTGAATCTGGGAAAAATTCAGTTTTTCTTCAAAAGGTGATGGCCTCTGACTCACGGTGAATGGGAAATTCTCTTTCAAGCTTTCCAACCCGCCTTCTAGGTTTTCATTCCTTTTCCAAATCGCCTCCAGATCTGCTGGCAGTTCTGGAAGAAACTGGTTGAGATTCTTCAGGCTGGCTCTGATTTCATCTTTCACCTCAGATTTAAGTGATCTCATTTCCTCACTGATTTCGATTTGTCTTCTCTCCAAATCCTTTTGGTTGGTCATCTAAAGGGTGAGAGTCAAATACCATCGAGTAAGGTCTGGGACTTACCTGCAACTGAACTGTGTAATGCGTCAAGTATTTCTGGAACTTTCCATCTGCAGAATTAGGCTCTCCCAGTCTCGGCGTGAACGGCTCTCAGCCTGGGTACGTGACCGGATGGCAGAGCTTTCTCCCGGGGGTCACTTCTTGCCAGATCGCTGGGGACCTGGGTCTCCTAGACTCGTTTCTGCCAGGAAATCTAACATTTCAGCACAGTTTGTTGGGACATGATAACATTTCAGGCTGAAGGGCTACTGTTTTTCTTTCAAAAGACCTAGCATAAGAAGCTTGCCGCACGTAAGGGGATTGGAGCAGTAGTTTTGAACATATGTGTTTTCTGTAGAGGTGCATTTCTCAATTCTAAGACTCGAAAAACAGATTTAACTTAACAGACATTCTCATAATCGGCTTTTCACAAGGTCCACAAAGAAATGCTCCCATTCAAAGAGCTACTTGAGAAGCAGAATCTGAGCCCGACGGGGAGCGAGCGGGCCTGGCGCGCCCCCCCCCCCCCCCCCCCCCCCCCCCCCCCCCCCCCCCCCCCCCCCCCCCCCCCCCCCCCCCCCCCCCCCCCCCCCCCCCCGGCCTCGCCCGCGCACCTGGCTCCTGAGCTCCGCGTACTCGCGCTGCATCTGGCTGAGCTCCTTCATCAGGCGCCTGGCCCGCTCGTGGTTGTCCTGGGCCACCTGTTCAATTGTCGCCATCTCCTTCTGCATGCAGCTGTTCTCCTGCTTTTGCTCCTGCCACAGGAGGAGGAAGATGACCCCGGGGCCCGGCACACAGACCGGTGCGTCACTGCCACACACGCTCCTTCGGTCACTTCACTTCCCATCTGGGCTCCAGCTGTCTGGTGGGGGTGGCGCCACCTGCCTTCTCCGGCAGCTGCGGCAGAGCTGGGGGCAGGGCCTGTCAGCCCCAAGTCGGAATCCTGGGTCTGCAATGGCACCTGTGATGCTACGGGACTTCCCTTCCCTGAGCCTCCACGGACCGTATGCACCTCATCACAGTCATCCAGAGGGTGGAAATTTACAGTCATGCTGCCGGTCGCTAGCTGTCACCCTCTGGAAGCAACACACCCATTCACACAACAGGGCGACATCGACCCTCCAGAGGAAACGACCCGTTCCTGTGATGGTCTCTACTCCCGCCTGCCGGCCTCCACCCGCCGCGAGCTGTTCGGGGCTCCTGGTTTGGGCCTCCCACATTTTTATCCTAAGTGGAGTCTAGGATACAAGCATGCTAGACTGAACTCGATGAGGTGAAGCTGATGCTGACTGGACGGGGCAGGACAAGGCCGGTGAGCACTGACTGCGGCCCGACAAACGCGTCTTCAGAAGCAGCCTTCCTCCCCAGGCCCCTCCCCAACCCCCCTGCGGAGAAGACTCTCTGCGCTGCAGTGACACTGTCTGTCCATGTGCCCATCTTTCCAGCCAGACACGCTCCTCGAGGCCTGCGGCTCAAATCAGACACAGAGACACCAAAACAACGTTGGGTCAGGCTGGGTTTACCGGCCGTTACTTTTTCTCTGCACGGAAGCAGTGTTTCAGTCTAAAGACTGAAGTGCATGGTTTCCGCATGAGCGGCCAGGGCCTCGGGGACTCACCAGAAGGTTCCTCTCCAGCTGGCTCCGCTGGACCCTGAGTGCCTCCTTCAGGCTGGCGACCTGCTTCTCGGCTTTCTTCCTTTCTGTCAAGAACTGGTTCCGCAGGAGGCTGAAGTCGGCCCTCATCGAGTCCGCCTCTTTCTGCAGAGTCTGTAGCTCACCTGACCTTTCCGTTAGTTGCTGCTCCCGTTCTGAAAGCTGTCGTTCTGGAACAAGCATTTTTGGTAGGTTAGCCGGAGGCCCTGGGCTGGCTGTGGGCGGGCAGTGTAATGACATGTCACCCACTCAGCCATCACTGAGTCTTCCACGTTCCCCCCTGACCCACATCAGAGGCCGGGATGAAGGTGCCTCCTGACATCCCTGGGTCCTGGGGGGCTGGACCCCGACGAGTGACAGACGGCTACTGTGTTCCCTTTGAGTGTCAGGGAGCAGTGAGGATGCACGGCCGTCAGGAGGTGCAGGAGACCCGGACACAAGGCTGAAGTGGTTTTTATCGAGCTGCAGGGAGGCGTAGGGCAAGGCGCGCGGGGCCTGGAGCCGCACGAGCCCCGCCTTGTACGGGGGCCACCCCCTTCCTGGCCTGCGATGAGAATCGAGTGTGCGGACGCCAAGTACGTGATGGGCCCTCCGTAAATACTGTGTATGAAAATGTCTGACCTTTAAAATTGGTTTTTCTAATCACGCTCTTTGGAGGAACACCCTGTCCAGATCTCACGTTTCTCACGTCTGGTGCGGTCAGAGGCAGCCCATCTGGGAAGTTTCGTTGTCACCATGCGATGGTTGGGTCGGCACGCATCAAGGGTTGCCGGGGAAAAAGGCCACTAACCCTCTCACTGAGTTCACTCGGGGAGAGCACCATTTCCTGAACATTATTAAACCCTGAAGCCTAGGGAAAGAATCATTTACTGACGTGGGAACAGTCAGTCACCCTGAACTTGCACCTCGACGTCTCTGAGATATGGCTCAGGCGAGCGCCAACAGCCCCCAAAGCAAACACCTGTGTTTTGGTACCATTCACTGTGTCAGACTGAGACAGAAATGGGATGTTAATACTGTTTTTTGACTGGTTGAGAGCAATGTTTCCAAATGGAACAGTGTTCCCAAAGCTCAGAACAGCGCACTACTTCACAGAAAGCCCGAGTGCCTTCTGGACCCTCTGCCCGAGCGTCTCGCCCCTGAGGCAGCATTCTGGAGGAAGGCACCGCGGTAAAGCACCAAGACCTGACAGCCTCAGCGTCAGCCCCGTGTCCCTGCGCCCGGTGTCCTCTCTCTCAGGACCCCAGGGGGCATCTCCTTCCCGCCGCACTCCTCCCGACGCCCTTCCGGGCCGGGGCCGGGCCGGGGCCTCCCCGACACACGTCGCAGGACCGCCATGCTGGCGGGTACGCACTGGCCTGGGAGAGCGCCTTCTCCAGGGTCTCGCTGCACCGCTCCTCTTCCTTCAAAACCCGGACGCGCTCCTCCGCCGCCAGCACCTTGGTGAGCACCTGCTCCAGCTCGCTCTTCTGCTCCGATAATTCCTTTTCCAGCTGTTGCTGCTGCGCCTTCAGAGTCCCTTTACTGGCTTCTAACTTCTTTTCTTCACATTCGGTCTCTTTCTGGAGTTTCTGAAACATCTTAACAGAGAACAACCTTAGTCACAAAATAACAACACAGTGTCCCCGATGAGGGAATCTTCACCGGCGCTAGACAGGTTCGAGTCCAAGAGAAAGCAGCAAACAGCAAACAGTGACGGCGGGGACGGGGAACTACTGGGCCGGCATGTGAGGTGGGGTTCACGCAGCAAATGGCACGCGTGGCCCTCAGGATTCTCTACGGGCGTGATGTTCTGCGGTCGTAATGGCCCACAAATATTAACGCCGAGAGAGTCAGGGCGCTGGTGTGAAGGCTTCCCCGGTTACACAGGGCGGTGACGGGGAGCTAGTCCTACAGGGGACCCCTCATAGCTTCTGCCAGGGAAAAACGCACACGAGTGACAAAGCGTGTCCTTTTCTGTCACGTCACAAATGTGTAGTACCATTTCTTGTTGGGCCAGCTTCGCCTTGTTTTCTTCAACCTGCTTTTGAAGCTCCTGAAGCTGCTGCTGCTTGGTCTCCCCTTCTTTCTGGCAGTTTTCCACGTTCTCCCTCCACTCGCCGACGTCCTTCCGGAGCCTGGCCTGCTCACTGAGCAGCACGTCCTTCTGTGTGGTGGCGCGAAGCAGGTCCTTGGTGTGAGAGAACAAACGGACGCTACTAACAAAGCCATCCGGTCCAGGGCTGCCCAGCGGCCCTCCTGGCACCAACCAGGTCTGACGGGGTGAGAGGCATCTTGGAAGTCCCACGTCCTCTAACACCTCAACAAACTCATTTAAGGCCTCCAAAGTGCAACCTAATCATCAGCTTTCCTCCTCTTAGTGTCTAAAAAGTAAGACGACAGAAGATGCCGGAACCCTGAGAGACCTAGTTCTTCTGAACTTTAGTTGCTTTGTCACTGAGGTGGGAATAAACAACACCCACCTCACAAGACTGCTAAGAAGATTAAGGCGAGCTGTGAATAAGGCTGAATTCTTCTTGATAATAAACCTAAAGTCATGGTTTTGTTACTATTTGAAATATTTATGTGGGTTAAAAACTCAGGAAAACAGTAACTTCTTTCTGTGAAGAATCCAAATTAAACATTTCTTTTCAAAATGTTTATTTTGAAGGGGGAGAGAGAAAGAGAGAGTGTGAGCAGGGAAGGGGCACAGAGAGGGAAAGAGAATCCCAAGGAGGCTCTGTGCTGTCAGCACAGAGCCCGAGATGGGGCTCGATCTCACGAACTGTGAGATCATGACCTGAGCACGATTAAGAGTCGGATGCTCAACTGACCGAGCCACCCAGGTGCCCCTCAAATTAAACATTTTTGAAAAAGTTACATTTCTAACAACACAGAAAATACTCATTAGAGCCCATGTAGGGATTTTTTTAAGGATGGGATACTTTCATTTGAAGCTTTCTACATCTTCGAAACAGAATCCTTAATGTAGATGGAAGGATTTAGATGTCTAATTGAACTCCTAATCTACGTGGTGGAAACCGAAGCCCAGAACTTGCCTGAGGTTCTCTGAAACTTAAGTGACAGCACTGTTCTCGCAGGACAGCGCTCAGTTACCTCTCAGAAGCCTGTCAGAAGCAGAAGGTCAAGAGTCAGCTCTCCCGGACATCTGGCAAGATGGGAGGCCCATGTGCAGCTCAGCATGACCGAATCCACGCCCAGCCTCTGGGGCACAGATGACAGGGATCCTTCTGGTGCCTGAAGCCCCCCAGAGGGGTCGCTGAAGGGCCGGGCTCTGGGCTGGCCACCACCCTACTTACTGCCTTTGAGTAACACTTACAATAAAGGAGAAAATCACCGCCCTGCACCAGTAGTTGTGTGTGTCTGGGTTTCTATTATATAAATGGCCGCATGGGATCGACTGGTGTGACAAGGAACTAACCTACTTGATTTGTCTGTTATCTGCAACAGGGGTCCGCGTGCCTTCAGGACAGTGCTAGAGGATCCGCATTTGTTACCAACCTGTTTGGCTAGGTTCAAATGGTCTTCGACTTCAGCTAGTTCTTCCTGTAGTGCGTTTACTGCTTCTTGTTTCTCTACACAAATAAGATTTATATAAAATGAATACATTCATATGCATGGTCCAAATCCCCACCAGCCCCCCAAACAAAGTGGAGGTGAACATACACGCAGCTCTGTTAAATGTATGGCTATGCCACACCACCTTCCTACGAGGTCAGAAGGGAGACGTGCATAGCCTACAGCTGGGCTCACAGGTCAGGCTTTTAAAGACTTACGTCTCCAAAACCTCACGGTAAAAAAAGCTTACAGACAATGCCTAGTGTTGATGATGTGCAGGGCTTAAAAACGAATACGTTCTACAATGCTGGCAGGAATGTAAATTTGATACAACCTTAAAGGGAGACAATTTGGAACAGATTTTATACCTATACTGGCTTTGTCACTTACTAGCTGTAGTCACTTCTCACGTGAGTAAGTCACAAGGAAACTAAGCTTTCCTCATCTATAAGTGGGTGAAAGAGTTTCTGTCTCATAAAAATGTTTCCAGGATTAAATGAAAACAATGCATATAAAATAGCTGCATCGTGTCTAACAGTAAGTGCTCAACAAGTACGTTGTTAGCTAGAATGACTTAGTAACTTCCAATCGTGGATATTTACAAAGATTTGGTAATAAAGACACTATCTGCATTTTTTTGGTTGTTTGTTTTAAAACTATACACACACATCCGCATCCCAAGAAAAAATCTGGAAAGATATTCACTGAACTGTTAACAGGAATTCCCCCTTAAGGTGTTTATTTCATCTTTTTGCTTATGTTTTTAAATTGTTCTTTAAGGAACATGAACTAGTTTGTTAAGCGGCTCTACTGAGACGGAAGCCACACGCCATGCCTTTCACTTGTTTAAAGTATGCAACTCAACGGCTTTAAGTATATTCACGGAGTTGCGCAAACACCACCACAATCTAATTTTAGAACATTTCTGTCACTTCCAAAATAAACCCCATGCCGGCTAGGAGTTTTTCTAGAACGAGAAAAGCAGACAATGAACAGGAGCGGCAAGCAGCGGGAACGCGCGCGTCCCTCTGCCACCGCCTACCTCGGAGCTGCTGCTGCGTTGCCGCCACGTCTCTGTGCAGCGAGAGCTTCTCCCTGTGCAGTCGGTCCAGCTCCTGCTGCAGGTTTCTGACATCTGATTCCAGCTTCTCGAAGGTTGCCTGCTCCGTTTTGCTATTCTCCTCCGCAGCTGCTAAAACCCTGCCGTACAGCAAAGGCAGACTATCAGACGTAGAACGTTCAAGCACACACCAGACACAACCGAGGCAGAGCGTGATGCCCTCACAGTGCAGTTACGGACATGAATGATCGTAAATCTTAACAAAACTGAAGGCTCTTCACCTACTTTTCAAAAGACATCTTGTTTTCCGCTTTCCGTTTGGAAAAGGGACTCTCTAAACTGAAGTTTTGTAAACATCAGGGATGAAAACAAGGATAGCACCAAAAATCTGGCGATTAAAACAGATCACTAGCTTCTGATCAGTGACAAAGCAGGAAACATAATTGTATTTGTAATAAGATTTGTCCAAAAGAAAGACGGGCGTGAGCACGCCTTCTTCTACATGAACAAGTCCTATCGTAGGGGCTTGCTTTTGTCTGGCTTCTCCCTGAGCGTAGTCACTGAGAGTCACTCACGTCCTGTGCAGTAACACCAAATTCCCTTTTCATTGCTGCCTAGTATTCCACGGGATGGGTGTACTAGAACTGGTCTATGCATTCACCAGCAGATGGGACTTTTAGGTTGTTTCCAGGTTTGGGCTGTTGCAAGTAGAGCGACCATGACCATCAATGCCTGTCCTTCTTTGTACAAACACACGCTCTCTCTTCTCCTGAAGAAGAATCTAGGAGTGGAATGGCTAGCCCTTCTGGTAGGTGTATGTTAGAGTTTCCAAAATAACTCTGAAACCATTCTCCAAAATGGCCTAACATTTTACACTCCCACCATCTGTATATGAAAATTCCATGCGAACATTTGGTATGGTGAATGTTTAGTTTTAGCCCTTCTAATAGGTATGTAATGATAGCTCATTGTGGTTTTAATTTACATTTTCTGCGGGGCCTGCATGATGCAGTCAATTAAGTGTCTGACTTTTGTAGAATTTTTATTTTGTTCGTGTATGTATTTTGAGACAGAGAGAGAGGGAGAACACTCAGGGAAGGGGCAGAGAGTGAGGGAAAGTGAGTAAATCCCAAGCAGGCTCTGCATTGACAGCCCAGAGCCAATGCAGGGCTCAAACTTATGAGTTTAATAAACTCATAAAATCAGGAGTTGGACGCTGAACCAGCTGAGCCATGCAGGCACCCTTGCCGACTCCTGATCTCAGCTCAGATCATGATGTCACAGCATGTGAGTTCAAGCCGCGTGTCAGGCTCTGTGCTGATGGGGTGAAGTCTGCTTGGGATTCTGTCTCTCCTCCTCTCTGCCCCTCCCCCACTCGTACACCCACTTGCTCTCTCTCAAAATAAATAAAGCTTTAAGAATATGGACTTTCCTATTGGCTAATGATGTTGAGCATCTTTTTATGTGTTTATTTGCCATCCATTCATCTTAAGTAAAATGTCTTTTCAAGCCTTTTTCCCCTTTAAAAAACACTGGGCTGTTCGTTTTCTAATTATTGAGCTATGAGAGCTCTTTAAGATATATGTTCTGGGTACAAGTAATTTTTTTTAAGGGAAGAGGATTTTTTTTTTTTTGAGAGAGAGAGAGAACATCTGCGTGAGCAGGTGTGGAGAGAGAGGGAAAGACAGAATTCCAAGCAGGCTCCGTACTGTCAGCGTGGAGCGTGATGCGGGGTTGGAACTCACGAACCCCGAGAGCATGACCTGAGCTGAAATCAGGAGTCGGACGCTTACCGGACCGAGCCCTGCAGGCACCCTGAGTACAAGTCCTGCAACGAATACGTGGTTGCTGTGGCTCCTCTCCGGGGCTGGGGTAGCTCTTTTCACTGTCTTCACAGTGTCTCTTGAGGAGAAGATTTAAATTCTGATGAAGTCCAATTTTACCAATTTATTCTTTTTTGGATCATGCTTTTGGTGTCATACCTAGGAAATCCTGCCTAACCCAAGGTCACAGAGGTGTTTTCCCCGTTTTCTCCTAGAGGTTTTATATTTAGGTTTCACATTGATGTTTATGGCCCTTTTGGGGATAATGTCTATGTACAGCATGGATGTGGGCTGAGGTTCATTTTGCGGGGTTTGGATATACAACTGGTTCAGCAGCAGTCTTTGAAAAGTCCGTCTTTTCTCTACTGAAAATGATGCCTTTGCATCTCGGTCAAACTCGGTGGTCCACACATCCGTGTGTTCACTTCTGGACTCAGTTCTGTCCCATGGACTCTATCTTTCTACCAGTACGACAGTGTTCTGATCACTGTGGCTCTGTGTGGGGTCTTGAAATCACGCGGTGTCAGCTCTGAACTTTTGTTCTTTTTCAGAGGTGTTTTGGTGTCCTATCTAAAAAGTTTTAGATTCTCTTCTACGTCCAGCCTTTGCATTTTCTGCATGAATTTCAGAACCAGACTCTCAATTTCTATTTTAAAACCATGTTGCAATTTTGACTGATTGTTTTGAATCTAAAGACCAATTTGAGGAGAATGGAATCTTAACAATCCTGTCTGGCTACCCACAGACAGGCAGCTCTCTCCATTTACTTGTATCTTCCAGCATGTGTTCTTTTCCTTATACACACACACACACACAACAGGTTATTTAAAAAAGTGCTTTGGGGTTGGAAAAAAAAAGCCTAATAGGAAATTCACCCAGAAATGGTATTGATGACCTGTACTGTGACACTGAGTTTGTAGAGTATTTTTTTTTCCTTTTCTCTACTTTCCACTCTTTTTAAAATTGCATGTTTATTATGCTTTAGCCTTAGAAGAGACCTTGTAGGCTGTTTTTTTTCTCTCACCGTTTGGTCTGGGCCAACTTCTTTTCCCAGCTGTCACAGTTTTCTTCAAGATCTTCCTTTTCTTTGCTCAAAGATTCCACACAGGACTGTAGCGCTCGGGTCTCGGCAGTTATCCGCTCTATTTCCCGTCTGTCCCTCTCAAGGACCTGCTTCTGCCACTCGATTTCCCCTTTCTGTCGCAGGGCCGTCTGCTGCAGATTCTCTAACTCCAGCCTCTCCTAGATTGGATAGAAGGGGACTCACACGTGCCCAACAAGGAAGACCGCAGTCGGCAGAGGGTAAAGCAGCTTTGTTTATTACCTCCAGCACCTCGACCTGAGTCTTCTCTAACTCAGACACCTTTTGGTTGTGTTGTAGCTTCAAACCTTGCAGCTCACTGTTTTCAAGTTGCAGCATGTCCAGAATATTCTTTAGTTCTAGAGGAACAGAACATGGTCCGTGCTGTTAAATGAAATTCGAAGCACTTACAAAATGAAACAGAAAATAGTGTATTTTCTTGATACAAGAAATAACAGGTCATCAAAACATACCTGTTTTGTGAATTAATGGAGCTAACTATATTTTAATTTAAAAAAAAATCTTTAAAATCTTGCTAAACATTAATTTGTTAAATGTTGTTAAAATTTAACAAAAAACATTAACAAAGATCTAGTTCTAAGAGCAAGCACCCCATCTAAATGAATTTTAATCAAAATAAATAAGAAAAACTTCAAAATAACAGGAGTTGAAATTCAGATAATAATTTTTTATATTTCAAAATACAGATTTTTAAATATTAACTCTCTTTTTTGATTATAACATATTTGGTCACTATAGAAAGTTTCAAGAAAAAAGCAAAAAAAAAAAAAAGAAAGAAAGAAAGAAAAGAAAACCCAGCATTATCCCACTATCCAAATATGATCACTACTGCAATAGTATCCAGATATACTTCCTTCCAGGAGCATGCACACAAACGTGCGTGCACACACGCACATTTTCAAAATAAACTGGGACTGCTCTATATTCAGTTTTTAATCTATTTTTTCAGTCTTCCCATCGGCATTTTTGCATGCCCTTCAATGTTTAAAATATAGCTTTTAACTTGGCCATGGTTCCAAATTTTGTCGTTATAAATTTTGCTGTAAGTAACCAACTCAGCCAGCTTACTCTGTGAAGCAAGGAAATACTTACTTACTAAATAAATAAACAAGTACAGTATCGCTGTGATGTGCATGAATGCTTGCCCTCTTGCAGGAACTAGAAATGAGCGAAATGGGTGAACAGGTATGAATGTTCAGTCCTCAAACACTGGAGGATCGGTCCAACTTCTTCTATCGACAGCCTGTAACTGCCCTTCCTTCTCCACACCCTGGTCAGCAACGATTAAGACTATTTTGCTTCTAAATAAACTTTATCAACTTGAATGGCAAAAATATCATACCCCTCTTATCATACTGCTTTTCTTCATAACTTTAAAAGAAGTTTACTTCACTTTTCGTATTCTTCCTATGATCTGGAATAGACACCTTTCCGAACTCTGAATTTGAATGACTGTTTTCCTTTAAACTTACCAGTTTTATGTTTAGACGTCTGCCCTAAAACTACCTGAAGATTTTCTTCCTCTTTCTCAATTTCCTGCTTTATGAGTGCAAGCTGAGTTTTTTTTTCACTGATCTGGACATTGAGTTCTCCTTTCTGAAAACTCAGTTCTTCCAGAAGAGATTTTACTTCCTGTGCCAAAAAAAAAAAAAAAAAAAGTCAACTCCCCTCTACAAAATTATGAATGGAAATTATACTGAAATCAGTTTTGTTATTAACCATCTCATTTCACAAAAATTCTAATTTGGAAACAGGTTCTATTTTGCCTTTTATGTCAGGAACAGCACTATATTTTATTTTACACTAACATATTTCTGTATAACAGAGGTAAGGAAGTCACATATTACCTTCATTTAAAATGCATAAACAGTACTTACTACATGCAAGGCAATGTGTCACAGAAGGAAAAGGCTGCCTCTGATACAGCTCCTGCCCTCAAGAGGCTGAGCACCTTGGGGGAAGTCAGCAAGGAGCATAAACCCGATCATGAAAGGCTCTGCTGCCCTAGGAAACGTGCAGAGTGCCTCCAAACTCAGTACAGAGAAATTCCCTCCAAGGTAAAGGAAAAGTCAGGAAAGTCGTCTTAGTGGCATGAAGCCAAACCATGAAAACTGGTTAGATCTGGACATTCCCCCCAAAAAATTCCTGGAGAAGAAATGGCATGAGAAAGGCACTGAGGCTGAGAACCTTGGGGACGTCCACAAGCTACTATGGGAGGGCTCCCCATGCAGCCACAGCCTGGACACCAAGCAGCACATCCAACTGATGTTGCAGAGGGTTCACGAGTCAGGAATTTACAGTTGTGTCTGGAGGGAAATCTAATTAAAATATAGATAAATCTAGAACATCACCCTCGGATTCTGAAGAAAACCTGGTGAAAGACACACCCTGATATGATTGCACTTCTCAGTGACTTCGGTTTCTCCCAGTCTCAGCGCCTCCTGGAGGTCAGCTCTGGCCTGGACCATGCTTCCCTGAAGTAGATGCAGCTCCTCCTTCTTCTGCCCCAACTCTCTGTCCAAGCCGGCCAGCTCCTGCTGCTGGTCCGACACCTGCGTTCAAGAAAAAAGAAGAAAGCAAAGCTGGACAACATTCGCGCTCGTTGTGACGGCGAACGTCCAGTCCAGCTAACGGCAGTGGGGGAAATTAGGGACCAGCCTACTTGTAATTACCCCAGCTACATGAGTCAGGAGGGCCAGGCTGGGGTACAGGCATCGGACGCCTAAATAAAGATCTGGAGTCCACAAACATAAAAACACTCAAGTCATAGAAAAAACAACAATATGACAATAATGATTATCCCTCAGGTCATGGTTTTCAAAACACCTGCATGTCTATACCTTATTCCATTACCTTGGCAATGGAAGTCCGCCAGGATTTTAAAAATGTATTCATTTCGTAAATTTAAAAATTACAACTTTAAGGACAGTGCACACTTTTTTATGTAAAAAGCAGAAAATGCAGACGTGCAAACGCAAGAAAACAGAAAATATTCATCTCCGCTGATCAGATGACTGCTTTTGTACTTTGATATAGACCAAAAATACAAGCACGAGTGATCGTAAACACATTTACCATAAATGATCTCAGGGTGTATCCTGGTTCTTTTTCTTAAGGAAAAAAATTTTTAATGTTTATTTAGTTTTGAGAGAGACAGAGACACAGAGTGTGAGCAGGGGAGGGACAGAGGGAAAGGGAGGCACAGAATCAGAAGCAGGCTCTAGGCTCTGAGCTGTCAGCACAGAGCCCGACGCAGGGCTCGAACTCATGGCCCATGAGATCATGACCTGAGCCAAAGTTAAATGTTTAACAGACTGAGCCACTCAGGCACCTCAGAGTATATCCTGTTTTGAGACTCACCTCTTTTATTCGATAATATATTCTATTTATTCTATTGAGTTGTGATTCAAATTTAGGTTGGACTCTACTTTTAATCACTAGGACAGACAGCCTCATTTGTGCTTTACTAATAATTTTGTATTTTTCCGTCTTTTCTACAGTGAAACATGTACTACTTTTTTTAATCAGAACAGAGATGCAGGTTTCAAAGCAGCAAGACCTGGGCTGTCGAGGCGTTGGTTGCCGTACCTGGCCTTTCAGCTTTTCCAGCTCAGCCTTCTTGGCCTGCAGGAGGGTCTCTGACTCCTCCAGGACATGCAGGTGGTGCTCCTCACTGCGTTGTGCGGCCTCCACGTCCTCCTGCAGTTTCTGCAGCCTACGGACAGCAGCAGCACTAGCACAGGCCCGAGGGAAGGCTGAGCCCCGAGAGCGGGCGCGCAGCACAAGCCCCCGGGCCCTGCAGGGCCTCCACTTACTCTCCTGTCAGCATCTCCCTCTTCTTGTTCAGACACTGGAAGTCTGAGTCTTTTGCTGCAACGACTTTGTTTATTTCTTTCAAAGTTTCTTCCTGCTCCATTCTGTGCTGCTCCAAACCCTTTGTGTCAGCCTGCAGTAACCTAAAACACAGCGCTTTATTCTCCAAGGGCCCTCAGCCCTAGCCTGGTTATTCATCTTCAGGCAGTTACTACCCCCTTAGCGCCAAACCGTTCATTCCCCCCCTTGGATAGGGCATGAGCCGAGAGGGACTCCGCCTACCTGAGCTGCTGGTCAGCTTTGACGAGGTTAATGGCCGTTTCCTGGGCTCTCCTTTCTAACTCCTCAGCATCTTTTTCGACTTGCAATAGATTTCTCTTGGCATCAGAGAACTTCTCAACAGCATCTTTTGTCTAAAAAAGACACTGTCGTTAGAAGCAATTCAATTATCACACTCTCTCTGGCAGCTCTTAGCAGAAACGACAAGGCCACAGAGGAAGACTGATAAAAATGTGCATTCACTTTGACTCTCCACGAATTTCAGGAAAGAATTCAGGAGTAAAAACTGACTACACAAAAATGCTCACTATGTACTGAAATACGACTTGACAAGTAATAGATGAAGTGATAATGCATCAACACAACGGCGTACTGGGTAGCCTTTAAGATGACAGTTATAGCAACGTGGAAGAATGTGAATGATATTACGTTGGCTGAAAAAAATAAAATAAAATGGCACGTGCACTCTAAGAGCAACTGGGTGAGATGAGTTCCGCCCACGACGACAGAAAGGCTGTGCACAAAGAAACAGTCACTTGAGGGTGGTGACGCCGTGAATGATCTTTGTACTTGAAAATAATCCGTATACTCTTATGCCATCTCATTCAATTAGAAATACCTCCCCAGTTAAGTGACAACAAGCTGATTTTACCAACACGCCCTCCTCACAGAGATCATCCCTGTACTCTGGATACGGTCATGTTAAATAAGACCCTCTTCATCGAAGATGAATGAATAGTGTCTGAGACACACAAACATTAAGTACTCTTGTGAAGGACTTAAGATTCCTCCTGTACAAGATTTGGCAAAAACAGATTACTTTTTTTTCTTTTCAAAAACAGATTTTTTTTTTTATCAACTTGGTTTCCTTTTTCTGTCTAAAATAAGAGGTTTAAAGCAAGGCCACCAAAGGTCCAAAAACACTGCCTGCTTTGCACTTCATTGAGCAGCGACTCCCCTTCGGGCCCAGTCCGCAGGCTCGGGAGCCGCACTGACGTCCCAGGCTTGTTAGACTCGCGCCTGCCTCTCCCGCGCGGCCGCCAACCGGCTGGCGGGCTCCCCAACGGCTAGATGGCTCACCACGCGCCCTGGCTTCGCCAGCTTCGTCAGCAGAGGGCTGGACAAAATGCGCTACGTGCTCCGGAAAGTCACGTTTCTAAGTAGTGTCCTATCGCTTTCTATGTTAGGTTTTAACACGTCTGGCATCTCCCTTGCAAAATGCACCACCTTCTTTCCCGCCCGTCCTCCTTAGCAAGTTGCCCCCCGCCCCGAGTCATTCTGGGAGGACAAAGGGGGAGGGCTTGCTAGCCGCAGTTCACTTACTATTTCTGCCTGCTACGGGTATCACCTTTCTTTTATATACCAGCGATAAAGTCTCCGCTAGTCCTGCTCACGCCTATGTTCTCTCACAACCGTCTAACATGTGACAGAAGAAGGCCCGTGATCAGCTGATCATCTGAAAAGACTCCGGGATGTTTTTCCATTCTTATTAAAGCCATAACTCACAGAACACCTTTAATAAATCCTTGGTTTCAGTTCCTGGGTTTCAGATTTCTATTCATTTAAATCCATCCATGTTGAAATAACAACATAGATACAGCAGTTTCTGAGGTGCTCCATGTGGTTATGGGACTTTTTTACCCTGGAATTCTCCTCAAACTAAGAAAGCTCTCTTGGCAGGGCACCTGGGAGGCTCAGTCAGTTAAACGTCCAACTTCAGCTCAGGTCATCATCTCACGGTTCGTGGGTTTGAGCCCCATGTCAGGCTCTGTGCTGACAGCTCAGACCCTAGAGCCTGCTTGTGATTCTGTCTCTCCCTTTCTCTCCACCCCTTCCCAACTCATGCTCCCTCTTTCAAAAATAAATAAAACATAAAAGAAACAAAAGCAAGCAAGCAAGCTCTCTTGGTGGGGCAGATCTTTAGCTATGTGGCCCTGGGCCCGCTACCAGCCTCTCTGAGCTACACCTGTGAACTGGGCTAACCACCACCGTTCCGGGTTGCCGGGAAAGGTAAATGAAGCAATATTCATAAAACAGCCAATGTGTGGCCACAGCAGGGGCCCAATAGAGTTGGGGCTCCTTTTTCTCTTCGATTTCTTTCTGTGTTGTAGTCACAAGAACACTACCTCACCAAAAAATACTTGATTCTCTATCATCAACTTGGAGAACAAATACCAGGAAGAAGTCTTCCGAGATCCACTGTTGCTTTTAGATGGACAGAACACTGACCTATTTAATACCCAGAGATATCAGAGCCCAAATAATTTAAAGACACACACAGGATAAGGAAGTAGGATGCGTTAGGAACGGACTGATTTCAGCAGTTTTCAGCGTTACTTCTAACTCTTCCTGAACAGCCTAGGTATGCTTTGCCTGAACTGACAGGTGAGGGGAACAAAGCAGGCAGTTAGGTGGCTTGCCCAAATCCTCCCAGCTCCTAAACTAGCAGAGCGCGGCCTGGAACCCGACTGTCTGCCGAGGGCGACCACGTTCTTATCACGTTTTCCTTCTAGTCTCGCATGCGGCCGCAGTAAGCTGCCTCAGCCCAAACCACAGCAGAACATACTTTCTCCTTCGTGTGCGAAAGTTCACTTTCGGCCTCGGCCAGCAGCCGGTCGGCTTCCCTGAGCTCCGCTCGACGTTTTAGAAGGGTCTTCTCGATGCACTCAATTTCATCCACAATATCTTCATGGTGTTTGAGTGACTTCTCTATTTCTAGTTCGCTCATAAGACTCTCAACATTTCCATCCAGGAAGTCTCTAAAAAAATCGTATACACACGTATTAAGAGTCTTTAAATGTAGACAATATAGACACGTATAGCCTGATAAAAAGATGTAGGATGATCTTCTAATTTCAGATGAGAAAGCATGCAAAAGACATGTGTTCAAGGCCTGTGTTTACCCTTTTGTTCAACACAGCACGCTGTCCTGTCGACAGTAAGCGCACGATGTGTGCAAAGTATGATGCAGTTGTTTTATCTTTCTTGATTATTATTTTTTTGGTCAACACTTGGGCCAAGACAATGTTGGTATTTCATTCTTCTATGGTATTAAAAGAAAACAAAGCACTTCCATAACAGTCATCCATCCCCCAAATCTGCCTTTCAGGCCGCAGCTCACCAACTGCTCCAAAGACTCCCGAAGTTCGTGACTTACTCTGTCCTGCTCGAGTACAATTACAGTAACGAGATTTGACAAACCAGACGGCAAGACACAGAAGTCACTATCTCAAGGCTAACAGGTCAAAATTATTAGAAAATGAAACTATGACAGAAAAACATGAAAATAAATGCACCAACATTTAACACCTCCTTTCTCTTTAAATGAAGGCAAGCATATCCTTTCTTTGGATATTTTCGTGTTATCCAAATTCCTTAAAGTAAGCATTTATTATGCTTTAAGGTTTCAGAAAAGAAGCAGTTACCCCACTGCTGTACCATCCTCCCTCAAAAAACCTCCCGTGAACCTCTCCCCACCGTATGCCTACAGAAGTAATAGGAGCAACCATCCTTGAGACCCTCACACATTTATTCCCTGTCTCCTCTCGGTGTGACCCTAGCTTTTCCCTCCCAGGCCAGTCACACGTGTGCTCCCTGAAGGCAGAGACCATAGCTCACCCCCCCCCGGGACCCCCCACAGATCTCCCTGCAGCCCCGGTGCCTGGGACAGTTTGGCTGACATGACGAAAGCTGGGGATCTGTCATAACTTGTGGACCACCGCATGACATGGGCTTCTACCCATCTGACCCTCTCGGCAGACGCCGCGTTCCTTCCTGGACCCAATGCCAGATGCTGGGGCACGAAGAGGGAGGCCCAGCTACCACCGTCCTGGGCTCCTTACAACATGGTGTGGACACTACTATGCCCAAGGTTGCCAACCCCGAACCGTGGGAACCTGAGGTGAGGAAGGCTTTGTGTAAAAGGGGATCCCTGACCTTCATCTGGAAAGACAGGGTGGAGTTAGACAGGGGGCAAGGAAACCAGGTTAGGCAAGGACAGTATGTGCAAAGGTGGAGAGGCAGGGGAGAGTGTGGTGCTGGGGGAAACCACAGAAAAGCAGGTAGGGCCTGAACACACACTGCGTGTGGGAGAGAAGGCCAAGACGGACAGGCAGGCTCAGACCCGGAGGGCGGTGTATATTGTGACAGGACAGAGTCACACGGGAGAGTGTCTAGCTCGGATCGGCAGCTATGTCCAGGGTGGAATGGAGACAGAGCCTAGACACGGAAGGCCAAAGTAGAAGCTGTTACGACGACCTGGGCGGAGATGACTAAAGGCCAGGGCAGCAGAGATGAAAGAAGGGGACCAGTCTGACGGCTCTTGGTGGACAGTCGTAGGGCCCGGAGAGCAGCTGGAGGTTTGGGAAAGTGAGGAAGAGGAGCTGAGGACACCTGGCCCGTTTTGAGGGGGGGGTAACTGGGGAGGGCTACAAGATCTCCAAGAGGGGCTACAAGAAAAGCTGTTTGGATTACTGGCCAAGAGAACCTGGACTTGCCCTGTACAACCTGGGAGTCGCCCGTGGCTACTACTTTAATTTAAATGAAACTGTATTCCTCAGTTCCCTTGGCCACACTTCAAGTGCTCGATCGGCACACGTGGCTAGTGACGAGTTTCGGACGGCTCGGATTGACTGCATTTCCAAGATCCAGGAAGTTCAATAGGACAGCACTGATTAGGTCGCCTTAATCTCATATTCATCAGAATTATAAAAATGAAACAGCTAATAATAATTACTTTCGTTGTTGGTGTTTCTGGATGGTTCTGTGTAATTCTTCCACTTCATGCTCTAAGTCTTTCTTCTCTCGCAAGAGACCATCGATATTACGCTGCAGCTCTTCCAACTCTCTCACCGGCTGCCGCCTGGATGCTCGCACGCACCGCTCCTGTTTCTCTGGTTTTAAATGCTGCATGAGGTCCTCCAGTCTAGAAACTTCATTCTCCTGAACAAAGAAAAAAAACGCAGTGCTGAGAAACATCACTGGATGTTTCTCTTCTTTCCTGCCAAAAGCTGCAATCGACGGTGCTTCAAGTGCCATCTGTGATGTGAAAATGATGGTAGCTTCTAGACTGCAGTATGAAAACGAAAAATCAAGTCAGGCCAATTTTTTCCACATGCCACAGATGAAACTGATGAAAGAACAGCGCTTTTAACTTCTCTCCTGGTCCTACTATGGTTGACACACATTCACCAAGCACCCTTATGGATAAGCTCTGCCTCCAGAGTTCAGAGTTTGGCAAGTAGCAGAAGAGACAGACACAGGGGTCTCTCTCTAGGCACCTGAAAAGCTGCCCAGAGGGAGAGAATTTTTGCCTGGGTTTTGAAGAATCAAGGAAATGGGGAGGACCTAGCCTGAAGAAATAACGCGTGCCAACACACGGAGGCCTGAGAGGGCATATGAGAAACCACAGAACAGTTGGGGATGGCTGGTGGGTAAGGGCACCAGCCCGAGGAGCGACGGCAGGTCGAGCCGACGGCGCTGCCGGCAACACACGTGCACTGACCCTGGGGACAACGGGAGGGCCTATCGTCCCAACCCCGTGAGCACACACAGGCCCTCTGCAACCAGTCTGACCTACTGCTCCGCACTCAGGGCTTCTAGTCCCTGTTTTCCTCTCAACCTGCTGGGAGGAAAAGGGAAAAGGAAAGAGCTCTAGGCATCTTGAGTGTGAAGGAGGAGTCTGTAATTCATTTTAATTCTTTAGAACCCTACAGTTACAAAAGTAAGCTGGTGATTAGGAAGTAATCATTTCTTGAAATGCAGCCTTAGATAAGAAGAAATACACTAAAAATTTACACAGTTGAGTCAACTATACGGCCTGCAAATAAAGAAATGTTATGCAATGATTCAAATACTGCTTAAAAACATCTGCAAACCCACAGGGAAATGTCTGTAATATTAAGTGGGAAAAAGAATATGAAATGTGTGTATAATAAAGTAAGAATTACGAAAAGGAGACAGACATAATCATGAATCTCACCACCCAGAGATAATCCCCACCACAGCCCTGCTGTCGGCTGCCCCGTCGTGTGCATACACGAGCACATCCATGCATGATGTGCACAGGCACGTACACATGCGTGTGCAAGCACGGGCCCCACTATGTGAGCTCCTGTATGTACACACTAGTATCATACATGTCAACAGAAAATATACAAAAAGCTCTCCAAAAATGGCTCATTTCTGGACTGAAAGTATTTTTGATATCGAATGGTTAAACCAAGCTTGTGAACTGGCCCGTGCCATCACTCCCGTCCAGGAGCAGATTTTAATAAGAGAATGCTTGCTCCATTCTAAACGTCACCTTTACAAACATACTTTGGGACATAATCCCCTTCATAAGTAGCTCAAATCACCACATACACAGCCTTATTCGGTTTCCCGTGGAAGCGGGGTGGACGGGGGCCTCGTGTCTCTCACTTACCAGGTTATGGTGCTCCGGGACGTTGCAATGCAGCACCCCCACAGGGATGAGGGGGACAGAGAAGTTGGGGGGCGGAGGCCCATACACGATGGGGGCCCCGACAGGAGGTGGGCCATACACAACGGTGCCAGGGCTGAGAGGCTGGCTGTTGTTGGGCAGGGGAGGAGGTGGCGCATACAGGGCCATGCCCTGGGGAACGGGAGAACCATCGGGAAACACAGTGTACATCATGTATCCAGAAGGAGGCACAAAGGGGCGGTCCTCACGGTCATCCAGCTCGCTCTCTTCCTGGCTATCTCCTCCACTGTCTGCATCTTGACAGAAATAAACAGAAGAGTGTTTTACCCACACAACTTACTGGGTAAATATGTTTAGTAGAGAACAGGAGTATTCAGGATGAGATCCCCAAGAAGTGGGAGTAAAATTCTGCGAAAAAGGTCAAAAGCAGTTTTGAAAAGGTCAAAATAGGGATTCGTATTATTTTCAGAGACCGATACTTGAGTTTTTCTTAGGCCTGTCTGTAGAGTTGCTTTTCTCGGTCTTTAATTCATTCATTTATTTGGCAGCCATCTGAGTGTCTGCCTCAGGCTGCATAAAGTCAGACGCAGAGAGTGTGCGGGGACACCGCGGCTCACAAGGGCTACGGCGCCATGCCACGCGGCACTCTCCAAGGTGCTGGTTCCTTACTCAGGTCTACATGCGTCTATCACCGATGATAGATGACCTAGCACACAGCAGGCGCTCAATAAGTAGCTCTTGAATAAACAAATTATCAGAAGGGGACATTCCCATTTTATGGCTTCACAGTCTCAGAGTAGCTAAATAATTTGCCTAGGATCACACAACTGCTTAGTGAAAAAGCAAGGATTTACCCCAAGTTTGACTCTTCCTCCTGGAGCTTTTGAAGACGGACCTAGAACATTTCATTTTAGTCGAACCAATCAATGTCATGACACAAGGAAGTAGGCACCTGCCACGCTCCAGGAGCACAGGCGAAGAAGCTGCTCAGTGGGCCTGGGTAAGGCAAGATGGAGGACGGTCCCTAATGGAGTGTTGTTTGAGGGCCTGAGTCTTGTTGAAGGTTGAGCAGGAGTAGGTTTGGGAGAAAAGGAAGAAGGACATTCTAAACAGAGGTTTAACACATTGTGGCTGGAGGCATTGGGCATGCTGTGACTATCTCAGGCAACTGGATAGGACTGATGTGCAGAACAGCGATGGGAGGTGAGACAAGAGGTCACTGACCGAGGCTGCCGCAAAGAGGGCCTTGCAGTCGAAGCTAAGGAGTGTGGTCTCTGTCTTACGGACTTCAGGGAACCAATAAAAGAAATCCAACTTCCCGTATGTGACTCAACTCACCTCTATTTGAAAACGATTTATGTAGCCCACTCCTGATGGGAGAATACACCCAGTATCCTGAGACAGGAGGAGGCCCACTCGTCTCCTTCCCATCGCGCTGTCCGTGCCGCGGTTTTCTAACAGGGGTTGAGGCCGTGTACTTTAGGCCGACACCAGAGTCCTTGGTGGCCTGAGAACTATAGCTGGAAACCTGAAATACAAGACAGCAAAGCCCACTATTAGAACTGAAAAGGCTGAGCTGGAGAAATGCCAAGGTGGAGATGTAGCAAAGTTGAGAACGAACTGGTTTCTTTTCACAGATCATAACGCTCATTTTTCACAGACAGAAGCGAGACATGATTACATAGGTAAACTGCCTGAGTGTCAGCCTCTCTTCTCCAGTACTTCTCTTTTCTGGTGGTTTCTCCTCTTCTGCCGTGTCCTTGATGGCCCACCAATGAAGGCAATGAAAACCAGTGAATTTTCAAGGCCATCTGGGAGATTAACCTCCTACTATCCTGGGAGCCTGTTGTGGCTGAAAAGCTCCATTCTGCCAACTCTCTCCTTCCCAGGCATAAACAGGTGTACCTTTTGAACCCTCGCCCAGCTTGGCCTTACAATGGTACGAGGTCAAATCTATACAGCGTCCATGCCCAGCCCTGGCTGTCAAGGAGGGTTAGATGTAGACTCTGGTTGAGTCTACACAGCCCTGGGATCCCAGCGTGTCATGGCCATCTCCCCCTGACTGCTGCCTGTCAGCTGATCATAGCAGGATGTCACCCAGTTCCTCTGCTCTGGACGCAGGCTGCATACCGTGCTCTCCTCACGTCCCACGTTCAAGTCCCATGCCCTGACCCTTTTGTCTTTTGAACACCCTCTCAGCGACACTTCTTCTCCTCCAGCTCCACTGCTTTAGTCCTGGCTTCTGTCCCTCACAGAATGAGTTCAAACAGCTCCCTGCTCCCCCCTCCTCGAGCTCACCCACCACAAGTCAGGCCTCCACATTCAGCCCGGTTATTTTCCCTAAACTACAGCTCTGATCATATTATACACATCCTCAATCCCTGAGGCCCCCACAAGTCAGTGTGAGAGATTTTGAGGCCCTATGTAAAAAGCATGAGCCCAATCTACTTTTCCGGACTCACCTTTCACCGTTTCCGCCAATCCTCTAGCCGCACAAGACTACTCAAAAATGGCTAAACCAACTCTCCCCTTCCACACATCTCTTCCCTCCTAACAGCCCATCCCTTGACGGCTAAGTGCTGACTTCGTGACTTTGTGTGAAGCCTTTCTTCCCGAACTTCCCCAATGTGAGGAATCCCTAACCCTTCTCTGAATAGAGCACACAGGTCAAGTCTGTTGTCACATGCATGCCACTGTCTGTAACTGCCCCGGTGTCCCTGTCCCCCCACCAATGCATGAGCCTTTGAGAGTAAGGGCAAGACCATTCCTCATGGCACCCCACTCCACCTAGCACCTGATCTACATTTCCTGGACCTAAATGGAATGAAATGCTGGTTAAAATCAAATGGAATACAGGTGCCCAGTTTTCTGCCAGCCTCTGCATAGTTCTATACCCATTTCTAACAGGCTGTCTGGGCTCAAGTCACCTCATCCCCTTGCAGGATCTTCTAAAAGGGACCCACAGCGTCCCACCAGGGCATCAACGGGCAATGGCAATATTCCTCGAGAAGGTCCTGTTTCCATCGCACATGTCAAACACACCTAAGAACCTTACGCATGGCTTAGTCTAGACATACTGTTCTTGACACATGTTCACAAACTGGGGAAGAGAACTGGTCACACTTCCTTCCAGAAAATTCAGTATACACTCCCAGCACCACAGGCTTCCTACTTTTGATGATGACGGTGGTGGCATAAAGTACCAGTAGCCTCGTCTTCTGAAAGGATCTGCCATGCTGCTGATGTAATCATTCTGATGAGACACTTCACGTCGAAGTTCAGCGATTTCCTCCAAGACATTTTCAAAGCTTCCTTTGTTATCTGCAAAGGGAAGCCATTCTGTGAAGTTGGACACGACACCGTCCACTGCTCTCCTCTAAACGTACTCGAGGGATTCCGTGACAGCCAATGACTCTGATCGGCTCCTCCAAGCTGACTCTTCAGCCTGTCCAGTGGCAATAAGTTTTTGCGAACACTTAAAGAAGAGAGACCTACCCTTCTGTTGCTCATTTATAAAGGGAGGCAGAGAAAGAAAACAAACAGATTTGTAAACATTATTTCTTTTGAAAATTCAAAAATCTCTTGTCTCACTGTAATCAAGATGCTTAATATGTCACTTACAAAAATGTTTAAATTCTTTGCTTTTATTCATTAAGCTAATTATCACAGCTTTGGGAATCAAGCATGGAATTGATCTATCAGATCTAAATAAATTTGCTAAAGTTAAAAACAAATAAGAAGTTAAAAAAATGATTTGATATTAAAATAACCACAAAACCACAACAAAATCAAAGCCCCTGGGTGGCCCAGTCGGCTAAGTGGCCGACTTTGGCTCAGGTCATGATCTCCCGGTTCAGTTCATGAGCTCAAGCCCCACATCAGGATATCTGCTGTCAGTGCAGAGCCTGCTTGGGATCCTCTGTCCCCCATTCTCTCTTTCCCTCCTCCACTCACACACTCCCCTTCAAAAATAAATGTTTTTAACTACAAAAATCAAAGCCCAACACTTTACCAGCCCCGGCGAGGTCTAGTAAATTCCGCAGCCTTGCGATCTCTGTCCTTTGCCTCTCCATTGTCTCATTTAGTTTCTCCACCTCCAGCACCTGTGGGTTTGCTCCTCCGGGGTCTACATCTACTTTTTCTATTCCAAGTCGAAACTATTAAAAAAATCACACACACAAAATTGCCAACGAATATTCTTTCCCATACGCACCTTGCAATTTGATTTAGTAATTCCAGAACTTCTAGCTGCACTTTACTAAGGAGGAAAACGCATTACTCCTTGTATTTTAAATTGCACTCTGCCTGACATGTGGTAGAGGACAAAGTGCTGACCAACCACTGACTACATTTCCTAATGGAGGGGTCACCTCCCACAATTTTGTCTTTTGGGGGCCGAGAGAGGACCAATAAGGAGGGGGTCTCGGGGTACCGGCACTGACCTGCTCCTCTCTCTCTCTGAGAAGGTTCTGCAGGAGTTCAATCTCAGCTTCTGCTCGGGTCAGATCCCTGGCCGCCTGTGCTGCCTTCCTGCTGCACTTCTCCGTCTCCTGCAACTCCTGCTGGGACAGACGGACGAGAGAGGCAGCACAGCCATCACAGGGTGTCGTCTTCCTGCTGTCACATGCTGTCGTCTTCATTTCTTTATTACCCACAGACTGACTCCTCTGTTTTCGTCTGCCTGCCTGCCTGCCTGGCCACCCTTTGCATGCATGGCGCCTGGTCCCACCTTGTCCTGTGCTGTTCCCATCACCTGACGGCCTGCTGCACCCCTGTGTGGGGGCCACGTGAATGGGGGGGCTGCATCCGAAAGAGCAAGGTGCTGGGAGCCGCATCAGCCTCACTGGATGACACAGTCACAGCGAGGAAATGGTAGGCGCTTGCACAGCTCCCGCCATGAAGTGAAACTGGTATCTCCTTCTGCTATTGGCTCATATTGGAAATGGGGCTGCTGTTACTGAGTAGGCCTCACAATGTTCCAAATCAGACTGATATTCTCCGCACAGATACCTCAGGGGAGGAAGCGTATTCCCACCTCTACAAAGCAGAATTTAGACAAAGCACTACAGATGTTTGTCAAAAGACTCTTCTAATGAGTCTTACAGACCCAAGACATAGATAATAAAGAGGGTTAAGAACACAAGAGTTACAATTAACTCTGGCCTGGAGAAAAAGAGCCTAACTTAAAGAAACAGACAAGAGCCAGACATAAGTTACTGCACATACCTTTGTTAATTGGCGCCACAAATACCTTCCCTTCCCTTCCCCTGATACTCGTTATAAGGACGGGTAAGAGTAGTTAAAACTTACACTCATATACAAAGGCCAGCACATCTAGGGCCCCTATGGTGCCTGTACCTTCAACGTCAAATAACAAGGTTGACAGAAGCAACTTACTAACCAGTGCAAATACATTCTTCCTTTTGTGAGCCAGCCAGACGGACTCCTAGCCTACTTATATATCACTCAATCTATGCCTGAATCTCAGTGTTACTGATATAAACAAATGTGTTTGTTATCTGCTTCTCACTGAGAACATCCCACTATCTTCTGAGTTGTAAGATCTACCACTGGTTTAAACATATGTGTGTTACCTGCTTTTCACTAAGAATATCCTGTTCTCCTATTATTTATAAAAATTAACTACCTCCCTGAAATTAGAGTAGTTCTGCAAAAATGCCTCTGTAAAACCTGTTTCTATACACTTTTCAAAGCATCCTATCAGAGATTTGTTCATAGTAAAAATTCCACTTTCTGATGTCCTGTTAACGCTTGATCTATAAATAAAGACATAAAGACCGACAGGGCAGAGCTGCCTGCCTGGTGAGCAGAAAGGAACTCAGGCCCTCTCATCTCATCACCCCCTTTTGCTGACACCATCCATCCTTCGGGGACCCCCAGGACCTGTTGGAAAAGGACTCCAGCAGTGAGGACTAACTCTTTCTTCACTGTTCTACTGTCTTCCAGGACTGAGGTCTCTCTGGACTCTCATCATTACATTTTCTCTATGATCTACCATCCTAATCTCACGAGCACTTGCACCCTTTAAAACTGTTACAGAAACCATCTCAGGGAGGAGGCAAACAGCCCTGTAGGTCACATATTCTGACTGCACTAGATGAAAAGTCTGGGGCTCAGAAGGCTTCTGGGGCAAGCCTTTAAAGCGTCAGTTCAGGGGTGGAGGGCCAGCCACCTCCCTACGCGGAGCCCTACACCTGGAGGTGGGGAGAGTATGTTTCATCTGATGGCTCTCGTCAGGGCTCGGAGGCGGGCAGGCCCCACGGCAGGGCTGTGACTAGAGAAATACAATTTTCAGTCTGAAGGGGAGCAGAAAACTTGGCGGTGCTTTATAAATTAGCCAAAGCCTGTAACGGCAGAGCATAGATACAAGCGTCTATGGTTTGGGGACAGCAGCGGCGCTGGTGGAAACTTGTTCTGCATGTGTGGGCTCACCTCTGCTCGCTCCTGGTTAATTTTCAGAACAGTTCCATGAAGGGACCTGAGCTGGTCTTTGGCAATGGTGAGCTCAGCCGTGGCTAGCTTATCAGAGGCGGCCACGGCTTTCTTTAGTTTCTTCAATTCTCGATCTAGACTGAGAAGCTGCTCCTGGGATTTGGCATCTTCAAGTTTCTTCTAAAGGGAAAGAAACATTAATCAAACAGATGAGTCATATGGTAGCAACGGATTAAGACCTAAACCCCAGGAGGGCAGGGACTCCATTCACTGCTGCTGGGTCTGTGCCTAGAATAATACACGAGACAGGGGCACCGGCTGGCTCAGTCGGTTGAGTGTCTAACTCTTGATTTTGGCTCAGGTCTGATCTCACAGTTCGTAGGATGGAGCCCAATGGAGCCTGTTTGGGATTCTCTCTCTCCCTCTCTCTGCCCCTCCCTGGTTTGTTCTCTTTCTCTCTCTCAAAAATAAATAAACTTAAAAAAAAATACATGGTACACTGTATAGTAAATTTAGAATGAGATCAGTCTTCTGTCAAGAACCTTAGTGATCACAGGGGCCGCTTGGGTGGCCTCATTCCATTGAGCGTCCAACTTCGGCTCAGGTCATGATCTCATGGTTCGTGGGGTTGAGCCTGGTGTTGGACTCTGTGCTGACAGCTCAGAGCCTGGAGCCTGCTTTGGATTCTGTGCCTCCCTCTCTCTGCCCTTCACCTGCTCATGCTGTCTTTCTCTCTCAAAAATAAACTAAAAAAAAACACTTTACAAAAGGACCCCAGTGATCACAGATTCATTCATTCACTGGAAAAACATTTCCTGGCAGCGTCACCAAGTGAGAGACCAGTCCCTGGTGATCAGAGTCAGGCCTTGGGCCTACAGCGGTAAATAAAACAGACTTGGTTATTGCCCTTAAGGAGCTTATGAGAGACGGATATTGAACAAATACTCAAATAAATAACCAAGATAGTGTCAGTGCTATCGAGGGACAGAGGAGAGTACTATTTGAGAGACAACAGGAGAGACCTAGATTGGTAGGGAGGGAGCAGTCCTAGAGGAGGGTGGAGGAACATGGTCCCGGAGAGGCAACGGCATGTGGGAGGGTCAGGAGGACTTAGCATTTTTGAGGAACTGAAAGAAGGAGCTTGGTGATAATAGGAAGGAGCTAAAAAGAGGCAAAATCGCGCTGGGCCTCATAGGCTGAAGAATTTGGTTTTGTTGTTTTTTTTTTTTTTTCATAAAAACAACAGAAGTTACTGAAGAAAGAGGAAATGAGGGGGACTGACAAGAGCCAATTCATATTTTTGTTTTTTAAAGTTGACTTAATTGGGGGAGGGGTGCGGAAAGAGAGAGGATCCCAAGCAGGCTCTGCACAGTCTCAACTGACCGAGACACCCAGACGCCCCTTAACTCGTGTTTTTAAGGAGCACGTTGGCCACTCTGTGAAGCAAGGTCAGCAGCGGGACTCTCGGGAGAACTGTCAGGTGGCCACAGCTGTCGTCCAGACGAAAGGTAATGGCCGGATGGGGGTGGTGGCAGAGAAGAAAGACAGGGTCTATATTCCAGCCATGTTTTGGGGGTGGACTGAACAGGACTTGGGAACTGAAAGGTTCTCAGAAGTGTGAAGCCCGGCACTGACTGAGGCTGGGAGAAGGGAGCCGGCAGGTGTGGGGAGGGACACGGAATGAAGGGTGCGGCGTGCGAGGGCGACCTTCCCTGAGAGTAGGGGAACACTGCGTGCTTGCGCTGATGAGCAGGAGGGGACAGTGAGGCCACTACGCGTGGGGGCTGCTATTTTTCTGCAGTAATGCTTAGCGAGGGGACCCGCCTAAAGAAAGCTCATGGCCGCACTATCGTCAGGTAAGTGAGACGGGAGAAAGGGACAAGGGATTTGAAGACTTGTGTAAAAATGGCTATCGTGGTAGACCACGGAATTTAAGTTGGACAACAATTTCCTGTGGCCAAGAAAGCCTAACAGACAGCAAAGGTGGGGCTCAGGCCCTGGAACTCTGAAGGAACTGTCAGTGTGGGGGCGCAGTGGGGCGGACAGAGTGGGGTGCCACAGTTCGGGATGGCAGAGGGTGGACGCCATTTCTCAACTGGACAAGGGTGACGACGTGACCATGGGAGGAGATAGCTAGGGAGGGATGGAGAAGCTCAAAGAGGGACCAGGCTGTTAGGAAGATGAGATAGAAGTGATTTCCCGTGGATATGGCCAATTGTGCAAGGGGTTTCTGAGAAGGCAAACTCCTGCCACCAGCACCGAAGCGTTCAAAGTCACCCCTCACATGACAGCTCTCTCGTTTTCAGGGCACCACTGTGTCTCAGGCCCTTGATCTGACCACCAGGCCTCCCGGGTTCCCTTGGGTCCAGCTCCCCTTGGGGCCAGCAGTGCTGTCAGAGGTGACCACGGCCACGCCCCACGCACTGGCCAGCTCCCCAGGGGGCAGGGTCCAGTCGCAGGGACACGCACGCTTTTCTAGTCTTCCCCACCTTTTTCTCTAACTCCTGGAGTTGGGCCAGAATTCTCTCCTTCTCTTCATCAGCTTCCTGAAGTTGGAGATCTGTAAGGCCTTGGATTTCCTCCATACTTTTCAGATTTTCTTGCAAATAGTGAATTTCATTCTCTAGCTGTTGGATTCTCGCTTCATGCTGCCGTTTATCAAAACTCATCTGTGAGGAAATCAAGTTTCGAAGATGATTTTTAAGCAAAACATAAACTTCTTAGAGAACTACCTTTCATTTTACTGAAGAGTGTAATGACATTTTGTACAAATGAGTTATAGGGGGCGGTTGTATCTTGAATGTTCTCTAGGATCCATGTTAATGTTTGCCTGATCATGAAAATAATTTCATCTGAAAAATCAGATTCTGGCAGCACACTGCGCCCCAGCAATACGGTATTGTTTACCGACAGGCTCAGAAACATTTCTCACTCGCTTCCATAACGAGGAAAGCACAGCCACAAAGAGGCCTGACTGACATGAGTAACCACACTCAGGGTTGACCCTTAGGGGCACGCAGTCTGGCTGGCTGAGGGTGACAACAACAGTAATTATACGGTATTTACATGAGGAAGGAGGCACTGTAATTTGTTGAAGAACAGACGGACCGGCCACACACTTCCCTCCAGCTGCCCCCCCCCACACCGCCCCACTGCTTTCTTACTCTT
Source organism: Suricata suricatta (assembly GCF_006229205.1). Classification (NCBI taxonomy): domain Eukaryota; kingdom Metazoa; phylum Chordata; class Mammalia; order Carnivora; family Herpestidae; genus Suricata; species Suricata suricatta. The sequence continues at coordinate 13,178,246 of NC_043712.1, forward strand.
GCTTCCAGGGCTCTCTCGCAGGCGTGCCTGAACTCCTCTTGTCCGTTGGCCAGTTTCTCTTGTTGCAGAGCCATTTCCTCCTGGAGTTTTCTCTCTCTCACTTGCGCTTCCTGTCTTTCCCACTGGGAGCGTGCAAGGATTTCACTGAACTGTTTCTGCAAATCAGCAAGGCTTTTCCCTAAGACGTCGGAAGGGGTATGGATTCTGGTGGGGGGGGGGGGGGGAAGAGATGGTATGTGACTTCTTCTGTCTCATGACAGACGCTGGGTGCAAACTGTGCTGGTCACATCAGCGCGGGACTAAAAGGAGCTGGAATGGTGACCGGCGTCAGCGCACAGACCAACTTGGCATCTCCGAAGTGCGAACCAATGTTTAATCCAGTGACTGTTGTCGCTCCGAAAACATAGGCCCCCAGCAGGCTAACAACATTTGCTTAAAGAATAAATGTCCCTTTCATATATTTAAATGTGCCTTGGTTTTCTTCTGAAATTTATTTACTATTTAAAATGCATAATGTGGCTCTACTTCATGACCATATGCAACAAACTTTCAAAAAAGAGTTGCTCTTAAAACTTCTGTTTTAAATTACATAATACCTAAAAGCATGAAAGATTTAAAATGTAAAAAATTCAGTGACAGACAATTAGGATGAAGCAATCTTGTGTCTCAATCATGGAAATATGACTTGGGAAACCTCACAAAAGAAATCAGCAGTTAGCGTAACTTAGGAAGGTGAGTCCCTACGGACCTCACGTTCATCAGTCGGCAGTCTCAATACCAGGAGGTCCTGACTTTCCGTTACCTCATTTCCCCGGCTCCTGACTTCAGTTTTTGCCTTAGCTCATCCACACGAGCTGCCACGTCTTCTGGACGAATCAAACCATCAACCACATGGCTAAGGTGATTCTGGAAATCTTTCAGTTGCTGTTTTAACAGGCCATTGTCATCCTATGGATGGTGGTATAACGGGGAGGTAAAAGTTACCAAAACAAATTAAAATACACGCACATGCCCCTACACAGCCTGTATTACTTGTCATATGATAGTTCTGCTCCACTCAACCAATTTTTTTTGAAACCCTTTCCGCTGGGGCTGACAATATCTGAATCTACTGATCAATCTAAAGTCACAAAAGACAGAACCAGGCATGAGGATGTTTCCTGATGTGATACAAAAACAAGGGCCTATGTTCTTGCTGAGAGGTAACTAAGCTGAATCTAAATAAGCCTCGGTATGTAACATAAGAACATGTTAATACCATGAAAGATGCAACCAGGAAAATCCAGAATGTGAAACTGCACAGGACAAAGACCTGGTTGTCTTTATTTTTTTATTTCCAAATTTTTAAAAATCTTTATTTATTTTTGAGAGAGAGAGAGAGAGAGACACAGAACCTGAAGCCGACTCTAGGCTCTGAGCTGTCAGCACAGAACCCGACACAGGGCTCGAACCCACGGACTACAACATCATGACCTGGGCCGAAATCAACTTAACCAACTGAGCCACCCAGGAGCCCCTGGTTTTGTTTAAAACATAAAGGGGGAAAGGAGGAGGACATCTATAGACTACTAGAGCCTTGAGAACCCAGTCAACCAAATGCAATGTGTGCACTTTATTTGGATCCTGGTTCCAACAAATGCTTGTAAAAACTGAGATAATTTGAAAATCTGAATATGACAAGACATTTGATGTTAGGGAATTGTTATAATTTTAAGATATAAAATAGTATCTGTTTGTGTTTTTCTTTTAAATCTCTGTACAGATTTACAGATAAATAAGATTTTTGGATTTACTTCAAAATAATTCAGTGTGTGAGCGAGCGTGAGAGCTGGGGCACTGCGGGAATTCTGGATGGAGTAAGACTGGCCACGAGTTGCTAAGTATTGAAGATGTGTAATTGTATATGAGGATTCATTTTAGTAATCTACTTTTGTACGTGTTTGAAATGTCCATAATTCAAAGTTAAAAAAACAAAACAAAAAGAAAACAAAAAACCAACCACAACTTTCCCATAATACTCCGCCAAGCAACTAAAAAAGTGAAACCTTCTGAAGCTTCTCTAATAGACTATAATTCTGTGGGAGTAGTTGTTACATGTCAGCATATTTTCACTATTAACAAACATATGTAGATCCAAGAATTAAATTCACATACTGTCCCTTTCAAGTAAAAGAAAACTGCTAAAAATCACCCTAAATTGTAAAGAAAAATTGTTCTACTTCCTAAGGTATTGATTTTATTCCCCTCAAGGGATTTACTTCAAATCAGTGAAACACTCTTAACTAAAGTGGAGAATTCAGAATTGCAATGAACATGTTAACTGCCTGTCCCATCTGGAGTCTGTTACCTGTGAAGAGTCCTGAACATTGCCCTGAGGTGCCCATATTTCTCTTACTGTCTACTCCTGGCCACAGGTGATCAGACGCAAGGCCAAACAATCTACCGACTAGCCAGGAAACAGGTTCTCACTCTCTTTAAAATTCGAACCAAGATCCAGTACACTGTCAAGTCTCTAAGAGCTGGCCTTGTAAAGACAGGTCAGCCCAGGGCTGGAGTCCGTGCTGGGCCACATACAATACCCACGGAGACAGAGGAGAAATGAGAGAGCCATGTAGCTCCTGAAAGACCGACTAACAGAGCAGCTCTGTCTCCTTTCTTGAGCTAGTGTTAGAAGGTTCTGGTTCACTGCTACTAAATGATTGTCTGACAAAGACAAACGCAGAGTGAGTTCAACTCGAACTCTGTATCATGAGGTTAGTAGGCCGAGGACCTAGGTTCAACTAAGGTAGTCTCACAGCATGACTTCAGTTTTAACTTGGAGGAGAAGGCCCCCAAAGACGACATTTTAGTCCCTTTCTTTAAGAGATGTATGCTGAAGTAAGATGTATGCTGAAGTATCTGGGTGAAATAAAGATGTATGAGATTTTCTTTTTAAGTATTCCAGCCAAAAAAAAAAAGTAGACTAACTGAAACAAGAATGAGAGAATGCTGGTAATTGTTTAAGCAGGGTAAACAAAAGGACCTAAGACCACTCTGTTTTTGTGGTCTGAAAATTTCCATAATAAATATAAAAAATAATCTATTGAGCAGCCAAAAGACAACACAACTCAAACAAGAATGGAAAACCTGTACATCTTTTCTGATACTTGTTTCAGAAATTAAACCATGAGCAGTAAAAATTAAATTCTAGGTTATTACATTTCCCTAAACTTTGAGGAAAAAGTATTCAAGGCATCGGGAGAAGGGAGAGAATCTGGGTGAGCTGTTTAGTCTTATTTGTCACAGATAAGGCTGTCCTTAAACCCTCAGCAGCCCTGCGCCTCTATTTCTGGTGATGTAGGTCACATGCCCGAGCAGTCGGCCAAGTAGCCTTTGGCCTCACAGATTTGGAGACCTGAGTGTTGATCCAGGTACTTGTTTATTCAGACATCTGTGCTCTCTCGGAGAGTTTAATTACCTAGAAAATCCTGTCCACCTGCTTCTCCGGCAGTTTGTTGGGCAGATTATTGCGACAGCAGCCCCAAAGATATTCCGCCAAAGCAACCCCCACCCCCCAGATGTAAACTGACTGCCTTTTTAATAGAGCCCTTTCTGAGAAGGGGACTGTGAAGCTGTGAGCAGTTAGGAAGTTCTGCAACCCACTCCGGTCAACTTCCCGGGTAATTACAAAGATATTTCAGGGGAAGAGGAATGCCCCAAAATCTGATCCTTTTAGTTCAGTCTGGTGACAAATCTGCTTCTCAGAGAAACGCAAGGTATTGCTCTCACCCGTGAGCGCACAGGCTGCTTATCCTGACACTGCCTCCATCTCTTCACACCGCCACAGGGACACAGGATGTGCACGTTCATAATTGTACAATGACGGGCCCACAAGGGGACAGAGGCTGTGGTACCATCCTGCCCAGAGTTCTTCTCTTCTAGTATTTCAAGTAGCCTATAACGAGTTGGAGCAGGGTGCTAAGTGTCTGACTAAAGACAGCAAAACCTTAGGGTCCTACGTGAGAATGCACCCTGGACAAACACGTCTCTACCTGCAGCTGTCGAAGCTGGGTGCGGAGCTCACTGTTTTCCTGGTCCTTTCCTTCTGCGAGCTGGGCTTTTCTGAGGGCATTCTCGAGGGCTTGCTTCTCCTTCTCAAGTTCTGCTTGAAGGGCTGATTGTTCTAACTGTTGCCGTGGGAAGCGCATGATATGAAAACATAAAACCACCTTTTTTAATCTAAAAAGGCATAAGTAAATTAACACACATGCACAATTCCTTGCTAGCTATGGTTTCATAACAACTCCATTTTAGGTCTGTACACTCAGATCTTAGAGCCCAAGTTAATCTTTTTCACATGCCTCCTTCAACCACTAAGACTTAGGAGTAGATAGCACGATGCGCTCAGCCCAGATATACCAATTAGTCTCAGCGGGGGCCAAGTACCGACCTTTAAGAGTTCTGTGAATGATTCAACGGCTACTTCTCTTCTTTCTCTCAGACCAGTATTTTTCAAACTATGGTCCTCATCAAAATCCCTTGGTGTGCTTGTGAAAAATGCAGATGCCCAGACTACATCTCAGACTCAATGGGCCAGAAGCTCTAGAATAGGGCCCAGGAATCTGCATTTAAACAGGTGTCACAAGTGACTTCATAGGGCTAAAGTATACCAATTAGAGATCTGTGGATCAGAGAGAGTCAGCTATACTCTGTAGTCTCAATATATGGCTTGGAGACCAATTCTGGCAGCTCTGATGATGCCAAAAAGGGGAGAGTCCCTTTCAATATCCAGTAAAGCTCGGACAGGGCTAGGCTGCTATAATACTTTTGTCAAGACTCATGAGGGGGAAAAGGACAATGAAAAGGCAAAGGACAATAGATTTGAAGCTAGCAAAGGCTGGCTTAAACACTCGAGAGAATTTATTTTTTATTTGAAATGAGACGCCTTCTAGAAATTTTATTTACTATTATTTAGAAATCCATATTTATTGTTATTTTAATTGTTTCCCCCCAATTTCCTATTTCTGCACTCTGATCTTACCAATTGTCGTTTTGTAAACCTTGGTACTCTTGAGAAATATAATCCTGACAATTATCAAGTGGTTATTTGATATCTGATAAGGGATACAAATTAATTATTTACTATTAATTATTTACAAGTTAATTATTTGCTATTTACTATAGCAAGCATGACCTATTTGTATTTCCTTTTCTAATCACACAAACGGTATTTTACATATATTCCTGGGGCTTAAACTATCTTATTTTATGTCACTTTCACCCAGTAAGTGCATACTGACTCCCTTCACGTACCAGGCACTGAGAAAAGAGAAACGAGCATATTCATTCTGGGTATTCACTGTGCTCTGGGTCCAGCAGGAGAGACAGACAGTCTGAACTGATGATCATCACACACGTGATAAAATGCTTTAACTGAGCACAGGATATAGGAAAACAAAAGAAGGATGCTAAACCCAGATTTTAGCAGGCACAAGAGGAAGGTCGCAATGGGCATCCTGGAGACAGATGCAGCCTGTGTGACTAACAGCTGAACCAAATGACATTTTTAATCTGATTAAGAATACACTGTAACTGGCCCGTCTGCCTCTCTGCCTTGATCTCTCACCTTCCTGCCTACTCTTCTTCTTGCTCCTGGCACGCAAGAGCCATGCTTTCAGCACTTCAAATGCACGGTGCTCCCTCTCCTTGCCTCTGCCTAGAACATTCATCCCTTACTCCTTCCCTTTGCACCCCCGCTTCCTCTGAACACCAAAATTCAACTCACCCTTCCAGGCTCTGCGGAAACGTTTCTCTAGGGCAGACTTTCCTGACCACCCCTCCCCTGCTAAGGAACACCATCCCTTTCTTTCTCTCACACCCGTGTCACCTACTGCAATGTCAGCTCCGTGGGGACAGTGACTAAGTCTGTGCTGGTCACTGCGGCATCTACAGCACCTGGCCCTCAAAGGCTAATCGGCAAACAGTTCTTGAATGAGAAAGTACTTCTCTAATTTGCAAGTACAATCTAAACTAGTGGATACTCCGTCCAACCAAAATAGCAGCAAAATAAAATAGAGCACTAACTTAAAGGAGGTCTCTTATCCCTGTTTTGAAAAAGCAAAACTAGAATTTATTGAATACCAAATGCTAGGTGCTCTCATGCCCAGTATTTCCCTTATCTTCACAGTAGCCCACTTTATAGACAAGGAGGCGTTTCTCAGGGGCTCAAGAGCTATGACGTGATTTGCATGCTCACACAGGGGCTCAGTGAGGTAGTATCTGAGCTCAGAGTATCTGACTCCAAAAATGTATACCCTTCCCATCATTCCACATACAGTATATTAAAACGTCTTTAATCTTACATTTAATTAAAGAAAGGCTGGCATGCTAAGGCCATATGGCTTGGATTCTAGATGGCTTTATGCTGCTACTTACCTGGCTGAACCTTCTAAGCTTTTCCAACTCCTCCTTGAGCTGGCTGGCTTCAGCATCCCGTATCTTTAGCTGGGTTTCTAGCTCAGCCTCATAGGCACTGAGATCTCCCTGGGTCTGCTGCAGGGATACATTCACCTCATGCTGCTCCTGGAGGGCACTCTCCAGTTCTGCCATCTCCTGTAAGGATTCGGTATGTTTACAGAACCTTCTCGGTTCTGCCTAAGCATCCGGCAAGTCATCATTAGTAACCTGAGCACTGTGAACCAAATGGCCATCCAATGTTGGCCTGGCACAGAACACCTTCATTAACAATGCAATGAAGCTGCAGGCTGCGCATATCCAGGCTGGAAAACAAAGTCCTGACAAAATGTAATCAGAAAAATCAGTAAGCTACAAGCATGTTTTCCAAAGTAACCATCTGTGTGACACTTTAACTGTGCCTGAATATGTAAGAAGAGAGGGGGATAAAACATTACGTCTATTTTCCATCAGACACTGGAATAAATGCTTTCACGTTTATTCTTTTGCTGAATCTTCATAGTAACTGTGTAAAGCACGGCATTATCCCCATTTTACAGAAGAGGATACAATGAACAGGCAAGTAAACTGCACAGGACTGTGTAGTTAAAAAGAGAGGATATGAACTCAGATCTCTGACTCCAAAGCCCACACCCTTTTCTATGAAACCACAGCATGTTCACTT
>NC_043712.1:13185462-13244973 GCF_006229205.1 Suricata suricatta
AAAAACAAACAAAAACAAAAACACCAACCAAATCATATATACTGGATGCTTACAATGTGCCAGGCACTTTATGAACGCTACCTGCTACCTCGTTGAATCTTGCCAACAACTAATGACTGAGACAGAAATAACTTGCCCCAGGTCACAGAGCTGACAATGGCAAAATGGGGATTGGGATCATTTTACACCTTCCTGGGCTCTCACCACTACCACCTGTATTATCTTCCTTTCCCACCAACATGGCAAAGTCACAATCTCAATCTGCATTGCAAACATAGGTCCTAAATTCTTCCCATACTCTCCTTATAACCAGACACTGAATGCCCTGGTGTCAATGGGTTCTTTGTTCCTGGAAGGATTATAAGCTTTGGAAGACAATGACATGCCAGAGCTTCCAATGATTATACACTGACTTCCAGCCCACCAAGTGCAACTGACTCACTAGGAATCAGTACAACAAAACTAAAACTGAACAATTTTTTTACTTTGATGAAACATTTCTGGGTGCTCTGGGTGCTTTGCACATATTTCCCTATCAAACACTAGTACAAACAGCTGAGGCATATTCAGCTAATCTAAGGATTAATGCCTGTCTGGGTGTCACTTGTCATTTCTTAATTCTGGAACTGATTTACCTTAAATTGTATGAATATTCTCACCTTCAGTAAGCTGTTGTTCAAGGTCCTTAATTTCTTCAGTTTCTTTGGCAATTCTAGAAAGTATCTCATCCAAACGGCTTTCAAGTTGTTTGTACTGCTTGTTCATGACGTCAAGTTGTTGTTCTTTACCTCTTTTCTGAGCCTTCATATGGCACTGCATTGAAAAAAAAAATCAACAAAGTCCTGAGTTCCTTATACTCGGAAAAAAAAATAATGCTTACCATTTCTAAAGGCAGAATGGAAAATAAAAGGTAACAACTTGAGTCTGTGTCAGGCCTTGTGTTGTTTTCACACAAGTGGTTTTCATTTAAACCTCATGATAACTTGATCTGGAAATCACCTCCATTTTACAGATACGCAAATTGAAAACCAAGGAAGTTAAATGATTTTTCCGAGGGTACAGCCCCAAGGTAATGTGGGCAAGCTCAGTGTTCTTTGTGGTGCATTAAAAACCAATTAAAACTGGCTTCCAAAAAGTTAACTGATTTTTATATTCACATCCATAGAAAGTGACTGATTCCAAAATGTTAACAAGAATTATATCTGGGTGGAAAGATTACAGATTTTTTCTTTTTGTATGAATATTTTTGGTATTAAACATTTTGTAATAGACAATACCTTTTTAATCAGAAAAGCACATTGAATATACTTTTAAAAAAAGGTTTCTTAGGGAGAAACAGAGACATGGAAGAAATACTTAGAATTCAAGCTTATTTTTGATTCCTTAGACAAAGAAACACTTGGCTTTTAGGTTCAATAACCTGGGAGCTGGGACCTCCACCATTCAGCCCAGTCACTCTCAACATGGAGGGCCATTCGGAGGCACACTTCTCTAGCAAGACAGAGCCCCTGGTGGAAAACAGAGCCTTCTCCTATTCACACAGCCACTCACACCCTGACAGCCACCGCATTAGGGAGCTACAGTCAACTGAAAACTGGATTGTACTTCCAGGTGCGCTCAGGGGGAAAAAAAACCATACAAACAACAGAATCAATGTCTGGTTTAACCCTTTTTTTTTTACAGGTGAAAACGAAGTCTCACATCTACCAATGACTTGCCCAGGTCTTCTTAGAAGCGAGCACCTGTTAGAGTGGAGACAAAGTCATTCTCCAGAGAACCTCTGCCCTCTCACTCACACCCTCAGGGCCCCAGTTTGGCCCCACAGGATCAGAGGAACAGAACAATAAACCGCTATAACTGTATCAGGAGAAAGAAGTGTGTCACAGGCAGAACAAGCGCTACAAGGCTCTCACGTCTCATACTCAGTTAATTATAAAGGAACGTTTCTCAAATTTACATGTCTGCTGCCACCAAAGCCAAGAAAGAAAAGTCTCCTCCTTTTGTGAGGAACAAATGAATGGCAGCCTAGTCACAAGGCTTTTGTTTTACTATTATAAACTTGATGGGATTTTCAAAACTTTTCTTTCTCTGCCCTCCTGATACTCATCTGAAATCTTTCTGCAAAGTACAGATAACAGCTTAAATTCTAAGTAAATTTAAAATTTTTATGGCTCATGAAAGAATTAAAAAACAAAAAAACTCCTGCATTCATGTCTCTATCAATAAACCTTTAAAATTCACCATTAAAAATTCTACTGAAATCTCTTTACATGAAGGACCAAAAAAAAGATTCAATATGCCAACGATTTGCATTAAACACATGGGAGCAAAAGTAGATTCTGCGATTTTCACAACTGTGGCGCTCACAAGAGTTATAAAAACAGGAACTTACATCTCTGACTCCTCCTTCTTTCAAGTCTTTTGCACAGAGAGAGAGAAAAGGATCGTACCTTAACTTAACATTTGTCCTGTTAAAACTGAGCCGTTGAGAACAGGGAAACTGTGGGCGGAACACTTTCTAAAGCTGTTTTCAAATTCACGTGCACTTCCCTCTCTGACAGCCACATTTTTGTCAGCGGCTCCGAGTCTCTGGAACTTCCCAAGGTTTCAAACCACAGTCACGGCGGAGAGTGAGCGGCAGCCCAGCCCGTCCAATCACGAGCAGCCTCTGCGGGCAGGCCCCACCCTCCGTGCTTTAAATCACAACACAGGAAGCTCCCGAGGGCCAATCACGCACAACCTCTGCAACAGATTACTACAGGCTAATTCCCTCCAGAGAACAGTCAGTTACCTTTTGCTTCCACAGGGCATTGCCAGGTAGGGAAGAACAACATAAACCTTCCTTTATTATGTTTGCTGCTGTGGTGTTTGTGCCTCTAGCTATGCACATTAAAAAAAAAAAAAGCGAAAATGGGATTTGATTTTTAAATAGTACTTTTTCCTTTTGAAACCTAGTTAAATGCTTATGTTTGTTGAAAACTTGACTATGTCTCGCTCTTAGCTGATTTTAAAAATAATTAATCTCCGTACACCTTTAATTCCTTTGTGGGGAAAGGGACATTGTGGTAACATAGCATGGGCTCAGCCTCTTCCTAAAAAGCAAATCGTTTCATCTTTTCAAATCACATTTTCGTCTTATGCAAATTTTTATAAAATGTCCTCACAATATGAATGCTGTGAAGAAGTTCCTCACAAAACCCCAGCATGACAGAAAACATCACTGGCACTTAACATATTTGTTTTCCATCATATCTCAAAGTCACACACTGTTTTCTAATCTCTCAAAAGCTTTGACTTTTAAATTCCATTTGCTACTTGGAAAGATACTCGATCTGCTTAGATAATAAAACTTAAGTGAATAAAAGTCTATCCATACCTACAGAAAAGTATGCTGGGATCCCACTCCTGATTCTTTCCTTCTTGCTATAATGTTTCTACTTGGTAGGATGTGAGGCCTAACAGGAGCCTAAACCTAGCCAAGAAGGCAACTTTGCGCAAATTTGAAAAAAGCCTCTGGCTCTGGGTGAACAAAGGAAAAAGAGACATCCTCTGGTGCTTTGGCTAAAGCTGTAACCTTAGAAAGGAACTCGCTTTAACAATACCAAAAAGGAACCTTAAATCAGGCTTGTATGTTTCCTCTTCACTAGCAGAGACTGATTTTGACTACCTTCAAAATGTAGATGCCATTCCTGTCTCTCACTTAACTCCTTTCTCTATGCAATTCTTTCCAGAAATCCAGAAAGGATTAGACTTCCTGTCTGCGAGATTATCAAAGTCATTTGTTAAAAACAAACATACAATCTAGGTTCTAATTAGACTCATAGATCACGGATCTGGATGGAGGGGACAGCAAAAGAACTCTGGGTAGTGCCTATAAGCCGGTTCCTTCCTACCCTCCGGGATGCAAACATCCATAAACAGGGCTGGCCCCTGGTGATACGCATAAAAGGTAGGATATAATTTCTGTCCTCAGGAGCCTTACACGGGATGGCAGTCTTCCAAACAAATTAATGCAACAAAGATATTATCGACCAGGGGCGCCTGGGTGGCACAGTTGGTTGGGCATGACTCTTGATTTCAGCTCAGGTCATGATACCGCCGTTGTGAGTTTGAGCCCCAGGTCAGGCTTTGTGCTGCCAGTGCAGAGACTGCTTTGGAGCCTCTCCCCTCTGCCACACCCCCTCCGCTTTCTCTCTCAAAAATAAACTCAAAAATATATATTGACCATATGACATATTACTTGAAAATCTCAAATTTTTTCACATAATGAAAATTCTTTATTTAATTAAGTCCTCTTTTCGTTTCAATTTTAATAGTCAGTCTTAGGCTTTTGTTAAAAAACACCTTATGTCTGAATGATAAGGTTACCTCTTCTCAAAGTTAGCTGGCCTGCAAAAATAAATTATCTATGATATTTTATTAAAATGTTTAAAGGGATAATTAAATAACTTCACAAATATTGAAAGTAATTATAGGATATTGTCTTTACATGTTAAATTCTATGATTTCTCTTAATCAAGAGATTTTAAAGTTCCTTTAAAATATAACATTATTATTCAAAGTATACCAGTAAAATATGCAGGATTTTTTTTATTTCTATTTTTACCAATATTGGGTAAAATGTGAGCTATTACTTAGACTTCTCAGAGGCAGAGACAGCCTAACTCCATCATGCAGCCACCTGGCCACCTATGCCACACAGGAGGACACACTCTAGAAAAATGTTTCCTTTTTAAGGAAGAAACAAAACAGTATGAAACAAACAGCTTTGGTGGAATATTTACATATAGGACTAAAGGAGAAGTAGCTAAAGGGCTCAACCCTTCTCAGCTCTCCCATCTCACCGCCTTGTTCTTAAGAAAATAAGGCAAGAAAAAAGAAAGGGTAAAGGTGTGGACAGCACCCTGGAGCAAGTTTCTCTTGATTTGAAATACAATGAAATTTAGCCACTTAAAAAATAAGTGTACCATGCATCTATCATTCTAGTAAAAGCTATCTCCTTCAAGCTTTAGGTTACACAGGATTGTGTATACACACACATGCACGCACACAGAGAGAGATATAAAATACACAACCATATATAGGACAGACACATGCATCTGTAAACATATATCGCCAAATCTGTGCGAAAAGACTTTCAGAAAGAACTCTGCAGCTAAAATGAAGAGACATAATTTCTAGGCGGAATGATATTCTAGTCCCCATAGAACAAGCCAAAATCTCTTCATCTGCTTACATGTTTTGGGTCTCTGGAATCCAGGCTGTCTATGGCTACTTGCAGGTCCTTGATCTCGTTCTGCTTTTCAGCAATTTCTTGCCTTTGCTTTTCCATCTGTGTTTCAAGATCCACAACTTCTTGGCGTAATTTATTGAGAAGTTGTATTCTACTACCCAACTGCTTGAAAAGAAGATCTTTCTCTGCTTCTGAAATCTAATCCCCCACACACCCCAAAAGAGAATTAGCAGAGGATAGCAACAGTGATTTACAAATTTAAAGACGATAATTTCTAAAATTCTAAAAGGTATTCTGTGCTCTACCAGTTTTTTTAAGTAGAAGTAAAATGTAAAAGTCATCCAGGCATTCCATTCATCTTACACTTTTATGCTTATTACATGAGGAGAATCTCACTTTACAAAAGTTTATGAAAACTCATAATAGCAGGTAAAAATGAAGTTGACATTCAGCATAAGCAACTTGTAAATTATTAATAATAACAACCATTAACTAATGGTAGTTGACTTTATATAGCACTTACCCTTGTTATTATCAGCAGATCAACTAAAGTAATAGTGTAATGAAAAATTTAGGCTTACATGAACTCGTTCAAAATAATTCTTTTCAAGCACATTTTATAAGCATCCATGTATTTAAAAATTATATACATTACTTACATCTATCAATCTATTTATATAAATTTGGCCAACATGATTATAAAACTTTTTTTTTAAACCATTAAAATCCTTCTTGATGGCGCCCTTCACCTCAGGTCCCACTGTGAATGCAGTGTTAAGCCTCATCTGTCCACCGCCACATTTTGCTGACAATCAGTGTGCACTCCCTCCGCATCGCCTTCGCAGTCCACACCACTAGCATCTCCTGCCTGTACTAGACCGGAGCCCCCGGACACATGGACCCCTCCCCATTCTATCTGTGTCCCTGCCCCCACTTCACTCATGCAGTAGCCAGAGTGACCTTATAAAAACACACGTAGGATCAGCCATTCTAACTTCCTAAAGTCTTTCAAAAGCTTCCCAACAGAATAAAATCCAAACCCCTCACAGCAGTCTGTGTAACCGACAACTCTTTACCCTCACCTTCCACCTCAACTCTCCCGCCCTCTGCCGAGCAACCTCTAGGGTCAAGGTCTGCGCACACTCTCACTTCTGCCTGCGACACCTGGTCCCCTAACTCTGCCTCGCTGGCTCATCATCCTTTGGGTTTCAGCCTAAATGTCACCTCCTCAGAGAGGCCTTTGTGGTCCCCACAATCTAAACTGTATCTTTTTTATTGCCTAACTTTGTTTATTTATTACAACACGTTGTTTAACTGCATTATTTCCTTTTTTTTTTTTTCCTACTTGTTCATTACCTATTTCCTATGCATGTGGGAGGGAAACATACCTATTTTCTTCATCACTCCGGGCCCAGCCCAGACAGGAACTAGCATGTAATACGCTTCCAATAAACTTGAATCAATTTCTCGTTTCTATGTAATTTTTAAATCACAATAGTATATCTTTTAAAAGAATCTACAATTTGGACTCATGTTCTTGCTTTACCTACCATGGTATGAATGCAGTTACCATCAATCATACTTTTGAAATACTGCTTTTTAAAAGTTGCAAATAATTGAAACCTTTTTGAAAAACCATCAAAATAGTTCCTTCTAACTTTCTCCTTATGCAATTACGTCATAGGTTTGGACTGCTTACTTTTTCATGACACACTTTCTGAGAGTGTATCACTTCTTTCTTTTTGTTCACCATATTTTGTATCATTTACATTTTTGGTGCTTGCGTTTGACAATGTTCACGTGCAGTAGAGATGTCTTCTGACTTAATGGGGGTCCCAGAACCTTAAAGGTGGGTAGTGCTTAATCGAATTACAACAGATACAACAGGAAGCAGCAACTTCCCTGGGTAAGGGGGACACTTACCTACTGAACACATCTTTTTACATAAATTGGAAGTCATTTACTTCTACGTACTTTATAAAACACTAAGAATGTCATCATGAATGGAAAGGAAAATGTAATTGGAAAATGCTAGAGCCATAGAGGACTCTGAAAATTGTTACTCCATTAACTAGGCAGCACTGATTTAAAATGTTTTCTGTGGTTATGAAGGGAGAAAACACATTTAATGTTTTGCATTTGCTCTTGCATCACTACTTTGCTTTTACATACTTTTTTGAGCTGTATCGCTTCCTCCAGTTGTTTCAATTCCTCCGTAGCTCTTAAAATTTGTTGTTCTGCCTTTTCTATTTCACCACGTAGTTCTGAAAGTCGAGTTTGTGCTGCAGATTGAAAAACCATGCACAGACACACAAGAAAAAGCTTGAATTCTCAAGTGTCCATGAGATTTTTTTTTCTTCTCAATACCACCTTCTCCCAGTTAAACTCTGTCATTATAGATCACAGAAATAAAATTTAGTAAGTAATTTCTTATGGCAGTTTTCCTCTCAGGTAAATTCTAGTTTCATGATAGGCTACAGAACTATAATTGATCATTTGTAAAATTCTTAACATAAAAGGCGCTTTACTTGTTATGTCCAATACTAAACTCTTCTGAGAGAATACGGATTTTATTGGTGGATACGCACTTCTATGTCACTAAGTTATAATTAGGTTCAACCTTGTGTTTGAGGTAATTACTTGATGATAAGGCTCAAAATCAAGAAACTCAATGCTGAACACTCTTAGGGCTGGGGGTGATCTTCAATCAATTACTCCCTACCTCAAATTTCTAATTTCTCTTTTCCTCCCTATAAAACTGCCTCCTATAAAACCATGAGCCCCTTGAAGCTAGTCTACACAAATATCTGATTTATTTCTGCTTTCCTCATCCACAACGTTGTACAGAATGTATGAGATGGATATCTCAGGTCTGTCTTCTCCCGTCTCCAAGTCAGCCTGTCTACTGGCCTCCATGTTTCCCATTTCGCTACCTACCAAGAAAGATGAGCTACTCCACTGGATTGTGAGGAGCCCCACATTGGACCACGACTATCACTAAGGGGATGCATAAACTCAGATCTGCTTTCTGCTTCCGTATCCATGAAGCTCACTGGGTAAGTGGAGATGCCACTGGCATGGTCTTTGGATTGACTTCTTTGTGACTTGCCAGGAAGTGGTAAGATCCTTTCAATCAGATGTTTTAGGATAGGTTGGGAAGAGTCAGAAGCTGGTCTTGGGCCCAAGCCTGAGGAAAGCACACTGATCCAGCTTATCCAAAGTACTGCTTGAGGTTTTGGCTACATGCACAGTAATCAGTTAAGTGTACTTGCTACAATTATGACCAATTATCTTTGAATGTACAGCTCCAATGGTGAGAAGGACCTGCTGGCGGGTCAGGATTTAAGCATTCTCGGATCCCGTGGACATATTGCCACCAAATTACTGTCAAAGAACCCCATTCTCAAACGTAACGGGAATCATTAAAAAATAATTTGTTCAGTGAGTCACTACTTTTGTTTTAGGTTTTTCATGTAAACAACACTATAATAAATACCTCAGCATGGTTACTTAAAAGAATTAGAAAACAAAATTTGCCTATATATCCAATCTTTTTACATTTTCAAAGAATTTAAAATAACTTTTGTTAACCTGCAGTTATTTTTTTTTCTTTGTCTTCCAGTTGTGCGTCCAGTGACACATGCGCTCTCAAGTTCCCGTGCTCATCTCTGCGTTGTTCTCTTTCACCTGGACCCACCTTCGTGATCTTTATGGTCTGGGCATTTGGAACAATGTAACTCTCTGTAGTGAACATATTTCTCTTGTATCTGGATTTGCCAATGTAAGGGCTTTCATCTGGGGTTTTATCAATTTCGACATACTAAAAGCAAAATAAGTAAAGATTTATGGTTTAATAAGTAACTTCTAAGCAGCCAAGTGAAAAATATAGACCATTTTTTATCTTACTCTTAACATACCAAACAATAACTAAACCAAAAAATGGCCTCAAAGTATTCTTCCTCCTATCTCCAAAGAGTGGATTTAGGTTGGTTGATTACAGAACTGTCTACAGTTAAGTGATATTAGCACTGCTTAATCTCTCAAATCAGAAATTTCAGTGTTTTATTTTGGTTTCTTAGCTGATACGTAAGTAAAATCCTACCTAATAAGTGGTAATAATTGAATTTTTTACAAAATAATATATGATACTGGCTGGTATCATAGATTCCCTTGGGGCTCTTTACCTCTTCTGGAGGCTGCCTTAGCTTACTGAACCAAAAAATTCACTGATTCAAGCAAAATATGTTTACTCCACTGAGATCCTCATAACAAGAAAGGGGAATGGTTATAGTGGTAAAGTCCCTTGAATATTTCTTTCCACCCATCTGCCTTCCCCCAGTCCACTCCTCTGGCTTTAACTTTGGATTACTAAAAAGTTTAACTCACCTCTGATGGATAATAATTTAGTGGCTCAAATTTGGCATCAATTTTATAAAAGGCCAATTCCTGTTCCATCTCATACTGCTTTTGACACGCTCGCATTAGTTCCATGGTCTTCTGTTTTAGCTATTGGTCCAGTTTGATATGAAAAAACACAGTCACTACGTTAGTATAAAGGTATGACGGGATGGCAAGTTCTAATCCTAACTAATAATTAGATTGTTTTAAACCCACAGCAAATGGCAGAACACTCACAGCATTTTATTTTCCTTCTAAAGGAATATACAGAATGAAAAAATATAAAACTATCATTTCATAAGAGATCACATAAAAGACCTTTGAAGTTTATATGCCATTTCAGGATATAATGAATAAAGATTTAAAAACTCATCTAAATTTGCTTTATCCAAACATGAAAATAATTCTGTATCAATTATTTTTAAGTAATCTATTAAGTACCTGATTCCTAATTTTCCAATAATTAACACTAATTGTATTTAACTTACTCTGCAACTTTAATGATCGTGTCAAATTATGGATGGGAATCATACTTGGGACTAATTACAAATGAGTCATAAGAAGGAGTGAGGAGAATGAAAGTAAGAGATTGGTTTTCATTGCTGTACCATTTTTGCTGTATTATCTCAGTGTTCTGAATGTTATTCTTTGTAATAGAGGATAAAGGGTGTAAATAATGTCCATCAGATCCCAGTATGTAATATTACATTTTTAATAAAGTGATTCTACTATAATTACAACATCTTACTTAACTTAGAAATTTTTAGAGCTAGAAGAAAAGAGATCATCCAATTTAATTATCTGAAATATAAATAAAGAAACTGAGTCCTAGATTGGTGAACTGACTTGTCCCAAGTTACATATTAGATTAGTGGCAGATGCTAAATATTTTATCAAGTACCACTACAAGCCCCCTTTCTACTAAACCAACTTGGTGAGTTCATTTCAAAGGTCCACTGAGTGATTTTTGCCTTTTTTTTTGATAGTGTCTGATAGAAGTTACCAGACAAAAACATGCAGAAAAACTTCATTAATATAAAAATGCAAACTGAAGAGAATAAAACATAAACAGACAAGGACATTTTACAAGGCCCAGGAAATCAAAGTCGTGCAGGATTTAGCTTACAGTCATCTCCTGATTATCCATCAAGATGGAAGTAACGCTAACTGGGGTAACGGGTGATCCCGGTTGAGTACTGAGTACTCACAGTGTGCAAGACACGGTGCCAAGCCTTTTTTACATGCGCTAACGAGAATCTTCACAAGTACCTACAAGGTGGTAAGAGCTGCACCAGCAGGTTAGAGAACTTGCCCAATGGCACAACTTGTTGTGGAAGAGGCAGAGTTCAATTCCAAGTCTCCTGGGTTTCAAATCCAACGCTCTGCCTGCGCTACAGGGTGTCCAGCCCCTTCCCCACACTGATGCTTTCACTGGATGCTCGTAAGTCCCTGAATCTCAAGAAAGCATCCCACAACCAACAGCGTCAACTTATCTTGGGCTTCTCTTCCCAAAGATCATTGGTAGTAGGGCCCAAACAAAGGCAACTGTGATGGGATCCACGGACAATGCAGGGACTTGTCTCTGCAGGCAAATAATACAGACTCCGGGCATTTTAAAATTACCTTTGATAGCGCCAGGCTTAGCATTTAGTAAGCACTCAATAAATGGACGCTGAAGAAATACATAAATGAGAGCAAATCAGGAGTCTAAGGACCCGGAAAGTAAGGCTAGTTACGGTACTCGCTGTGGATAACCAAGAGTTGACTGCAGTTAACGTATTTACCAATAAGAAAAATGATAAAAATTCTTTCCTTCACGTTCAAATTCACAGTCCTATGTAAACATTCATTAAAAGAATTACACACACACACAAGCACATTTCTTGAGAAGGCAAGCCAGATTCGAAACTTAAAATGTACATAAGCATATTAATACAAGGTATCATGCAAACCATGGAAAACACAGTGTGCAATTCATCCCTGAAGGAACTACCTTTAAGGAAGAATAAAGAATCGGCAGAAAATGCTCTGCAAGAAACCCAGACAAGGGCTAAAAGGAGAAAAAAGCAAACAGCGACCATCACCTGGAGAACTTTAGAGAGTTAAGCTGTAGTGACAGAGGCTGCTCGTTACTGAAAACTTACCTTAGAAAGATAATGTTATTAGAACCTGCACCATTCCTATACGGACATATTTTATCATCATTCTATGTTACAGATTTACCACCTTCCATTACTTATTAATTCAACTCAAATTATTTTCACATTCATTACCTTACTTCATCCTCACAACTCTGTGACCCTGGCAGGCCTCATAAAAAGACAAAGAGTAATATTAACATTAAAGTTAATTAAAGATAACATTTGTTAGTGGCAGGAGAGGAAGGAGACTATTTTAGTTAAAATGAAGTTTTACTTCATTGTCACTACATTTCTTTTATAGCTTAATTGACCTGCTACCTGAAGAATTATTTCATGAAGCTGGAAAGCATTATATAACTGGAGAAAATATTATCACCAGATATTCTGCAGAAGGTCATGGAAAGTGTTGTTCAAAAGTAGGCTCTTAGAATAAGATCCAGAATTTTATTTGTATAACATAGTATAATCTTTTAGAATAATGAAAGAACAGGCAAAACAGTATAAATTTAAAGAATTTAAAGAAGAAATGCAAAATAGCCAATAAATACATATGCAGTACTCAACTCTCCAACAACTAAACAAAAGTGAAATTAAAGCAATGAGATTCTGCTTTTTTCCTATCATATTTACAAGTTCAAAATAATAGTATCAGGTGGGGAAATGGGCTCTTTCACTCACTGCTGTAGAAGTATAAAGTGGTTGTAAGCTTTTAATATTTACTAAAATTTAACCTGCAAATACACAGTAATTCCACTTATGATTTCTTTTAATTTTTTTAATTGTAGAAAGAGAGAGAGAAAATGAGTGGAGAAGATGGGGAGAGGGAGAAAAAAATCTTAGACAAGCTCCATACTCCGTTTGGGGCCCAATGTTGTACTTGATCCCATGACCCTGGGATCATGATCTGAACCAAAATCAAAAGTCAGGATGTTCAATAAACTGAGACACCTAGGTGCCCCTAAATTTTTTCTTGACCCTATAACCCTGAGACTGAGAGTCACATGCTCTACCTCCCCAGGGCTCTCAACAATTCACCAGGCAAACAGGAACCAGCCCGGTGCCCCAACTTGTGATTTATACTAAGGAATTACTATTATGAATGCATAGGTACCTATACATATAGATTTTTCTCTGTAGCATTGTTTCTTTTTTTCTATAGTAGTTTTGCTTCTAATAAAAGAGTGGAAGCAATCTAAATATTCATCAATAAGAGTAGGTTAAATAAATTATGGAGTACCCATATAATGAAACACAACACAGTCTTTGAAAAAAATAAAGATTGTGTGTATGTGTATATGCACATGTGGGTATGTTTCACTTGGAGAGCTATGATACATATACTGCTTTGTAAAGAAAAGATGCAGAATTAAAAATATAGTTTCTTTTTTATCATAAACTATCTAGGGGTATGTATATTTAATTACATATACATTACATAACATTTTATAAGTATAGAAAACAAAAAGATTATATATTAACATCCAGGGAATAGGGAAGAGAAAGAGTGAAACTTTCATTTTCTACTGTATACATTTGTGTTGTCAAAATTCATTATGAGAAATATATAATAACTTTGTAAATATTTTTTTGTTTTTTTAAATGCCTAATGGTAAAAATAACATAATGGTAAATAAAATTAAAAATAAAATAACATAATGGTAAAAATAACAACATAAAGAAGAACAATGTCTTCTAGCCAAAAATAATGAAAAAAAGCCCAGCAAAAGCTGTTGACAAATAACAAAACATTTATTCATAGCATAAACATAAAAAAGATTAGTAAATTGGGAAAATTAATAAATGTTCATAAATATCAAGTCATACCATGGTAAGTACTATTTTTTATATTTGTGTATTTTTAAAGTTTCATTTATTATTTATTTTGAAGTAGGCTCTCACATGCCCCAAAGTGGAGCTTGAACTCATGAACTCAAGATCAAGAGTCATCTGCTCTATTTGACTGAGCCAGCCAGGCACTCCTATATTTGTCTTTTGTTTTTAAGTTTATTTATTTATTTTGACAAAGAGAGAGTGTGCATGCGCACATGCCAGTGGGGGGTGCGGGTGGCAGAGAAACAAGGAGAGAAAATCCCAAGCAGGCTTCTTGCTGTCAGCACAGAGCGCAACGCAGGGCTGGAGCTCACAAACCGTGAGATCATAAACTCAAGAGTCAGACACAACTGACTGAGCCACCCAGGTGCCCCTATATTTGTATTTTAAATATAAGTGCTGGGCCCCTGAGTGGCTCAGTCAGTTAAGAGGCTGACTTCGGCTCACGTCATGATCTCACAGCCTGTGAGTTCCGCATTGGGCTCTGTGCTGACAGCTCAGAGCCTGGAGCCTGCTTCGCTTCTGTGTCTCCCTCTCTCTTTGCCCCTTCCCCCTGCCCCCCGTCTCTCTCTCTCAACAATAAATAAATATAAGTGTTAAGTGGTGGCCCAAAAAGTTCACTGCTAAAATAAAACTGATTGTCACATTACTTTCTAATGATTAAGTTAATCACCAATCCACTCTACTATGGAATAGAGAGCAACAGAAATATGTACAATATAAGATTACTGATAAGTGTCAGATTATTAATACCACATATAATATGCCTTGAGAATATAGCTGCCGTATTTGAAAACCACCTTCAAATAAGGGGCGTGTGAAGAAATAAACAAATGCTCTGGAACACCTGACTGCAGAGCTGGGGAGGCTGCCCTCTCATGATGTCCTCCTGGTATGTATCATCTTTTTGAAGATTTTCCTAAAGTAATCTCTACGTAGACCCAACATGGGGCTCAAACTCCCAACCCCAAAATCAAGAATCATACTCTTTGGAATGGGCCAGCCAGATGCCCCATATCATCTTTTTTCTCAGGCAAAGAAGAGCTCAAGAAGGAGGCAGTCAAGTATTTGGATTTCAAGTAACAATTTCCATCTCTACACAGAGGAGGAAACCCTTTTTTCTTGCTAGAAAACTGTAAGTGCTTAAGCAGAAATTCTTGTCAACAAATCAAGTCGTTCAAGTCAGCATGCCAATCTTGAAAGGGGGGCGGTGCCAGAAAAAGATAAATGTATCTAGGATTCTATCAGGTATATGATAAATCAAATTCTTTAAGTTACACAAAGAGCAGAAAAAAGAATGGCCAAAAAAAATGCAAAAAACCAGTAGCAATAGCTATTTTTTCCTTCTAGGAAAATAACCTAATAATTTTACCTAATCAAATTCTCTGGGTTGCAAAGGCCTTTACAGGTCATTTAGCCTGGAGTGCTTGGATGGCTCAGTCGGTTAAGCGGCCAGCTCTTGATTTCAGCTCAGGTCATGAGCTTCTGATCAGAAGGTGCCAGACCCAGAGATTTCAGAGGCCTTGAGTCCATGTCCTGTGAGAAATGGCCAAAGCAACAGGGGCATTCATGCTGGAGAAGAAGAGATCTAGTGAGCGATGAAAATTACCTTCAGAGAGCCAAAGGACTCTTTTTTGGAAGAGGGACTCAAGTTACTGACCAAGGTCCCAAAGATAAAGTTGAGAAGTGGCAAATAGGATTATAAGAAAATAGGTTTTCATTTAGTAATAAGAAAGAAATCTCTAAGAGCTGTCCTGAGATAAAATGTCACTAAAACAGGCATACACGCTCAGGGTTTACAGAAAAGGGAAAAAACATTAGATAGGGAGATGGACTAAATGACCTTTATTGTTTTGTTGGTTTTTGTTTGTTTGTTTAAAGTTTATTTACTTGAGAGAGAGAGAGAGAGAGAGAGAGAGAGAGAGAGAGAGAGAGAGAGAGTCGAGAGAGAATCCCAAGCAGTCTCCACACTTGCAGCACAGAGCCCAACACAGGGCTCGATCTCATGAACCGCGAGATCATGACCTGAGCCGAAGAGTCGGCCTCTGAACTGACTGAGCCAACCAGGTGCCCCATAGAGTTGTCTATATCTAATCTATCTAAATCTCTTTTAAAATATCTTTTATTCCTGTTTCAACCGTAAAGCCAAATTATATACAACTTAAACATTACAGATGTGCATAAAAGGCAATTAGAAAGTGCTTTTAATTCCACCCCCCAAAATGTCAACATTTACCATTTTTCCCTATATATACTTGTACTATCATACACACTAGATACATAGCATCATACTTGATATACTCTTTCACAACTTGCTTTTTCCACATAGCAATATGTATTAGCCAGACTTCCATATCAGGACCTACAGCTTACCTCAGTTTAAGAGCAACACGAGTATTCTACCAGATGGATATCCACTGAGGGACACGTTAGCTATTTTCAGTATCTTACTTACATAATATTGTAGCAAATGTATATATGTATACATAGGTACATATATAATATCTTCATACATTCTTGCTACCATTTCTACAAGATGCATTAGAAATGTGTATCATAGGGGTGCCTGGGTGGCTCAGTCGGTTGAGTGTCCGGCTTCAGCTCAGGTCATGATCTCACAGTTCGTGGGTTTAAGCCCCACGCTGGGCTCTGTGCTGACAGCTAGCTCAGAGCCTGGAGCCTGCATCGGATTCTGTGTTTCCCTCCCTTTTGACCCTCCCTTGCTCACACTGTCTCTCTTTCTCTCAAAAAATAAATAAAACACTTAAAAAAATTTTTTTACATGTGTATTACATGTAATAACTATTATATATAACATTTCCAATATATAGAACATAAGGTATGTCCATTTAAATTTGGATAATTTTGTCAATTTGCCTTCCTTTTTAAAAATTTTATTATTTTATTTTTTTAATCTTTATTCTTGAGAGAGAGAGCACGAGGGGGGGGAGAGAGAGAGAGAGAGAGAGAGAGAGAGAGAGAGAGAGAGAGAATCTGAAGCAGGCTCCAGGCGCTGACCTGTCAGCACAGAGCCTGATGTGGGGCTCGAACTCATGAACCGTGAGATCATGATGTGAGCTGAAGTCAGACGTTGAACTGAGCCACTTTGGCGCCCTGTCAATTTGCCTTCAAAAAGTTTTTGCCAGTGTATAGTCTCACCAACAATGTGGTTGTTGAAAACAAATACAAACATCTAGGGGCAGTCTGACCAAGTCCTCTCATGGGGGGCTTCACCATCCTCCTGTTTTGGATATGAACTTCACAAAATGCAGCCCAAGATAGTATTCATCCTTTGTGGAGCCATGTCACATGGTGCACGGTCAACTACAACTTGTAAAAGTTTTGCACAAATTTCTGTTAAACCACATCTTCCCCATTTTATGTTCAAGAAGTTTTCTTTTTAAACCTAATGACAAAGAATTCTCTATCTCAAGAGAATACAGTCAAAACAATGTAAAACATGGGCTTACCAATTCATTTTTCGTGTTTAGGTTACTCTCCAGCTCTTCATAGCTCTGTTTTTGTAACATGGCCTCCTCTTTCAGCGATTTGTTCAACTTATCTTGACTTTTAATTTCCTCAAGAAACCTTGTCTGTGCGCTCCTAAGCTCTTCGGTTTCCATTATCTTCTTTTCCAGGTCTCTTTCCAGTCTCTCTACCTCTTCTGCCAACACAAATGTAATAGTTTCTTGAGCATTACATTCTCTACTTGAAGAAAGATAAGAATATCTCTCAAATAATAGCAGAAGTCTTACAACAGTATAGGTATAATGCTACTTTGAACACTATTCACTCGGTTTTGGGGGGGAAAAGACGATCTCGAGCTAGAAAGTGATTTATACTAAGAGGTAAGAAGGCATTATCATTTGTGTAACAATTTTAAAAGGTAACATTTCACTTCCAAGTATTTCATTCAATTAGTATGCTGGTAAAGGAGGCTTTTTCCAGGTCTCCTACTAAAAAAGAGGCAATACTTTATTTCATATTAGTAATTACACTTTAAAGGATGCTGCAAACATGTCTGCAAAATACTATGTGATCTTAAAAATTCTTCAAAGGCTTCCAACTATGCTTAGGATAGGATCCAAAACACTTACATGAAGAACCGACAAAGCTCTTCGTGATTTGGTCCCAAGTCCCTCTCCAGACTCATTTTCAAGTTCACCCCACTGCAGCCTTTCTGAAGTGACTCTACCTCTTCAGATTTGTGATGCCTCTTCCTACCTACAGGCTTCTAGTCACACCTTCTGCCTGGAACTTTCTTCCTGTATTTCCTACTGGCCTATTTTGTATCCTCCAGGTCTCAGTTTGGAAAGATATTTTGAGAAAACTGTCCTGACTCTATCCTCTCCCCAGGTGAGCTGCTTCCCAGGTATGCTCTTAGGTCACCTTGCACCTCTGCTGTGGCCTTTGTCACCCAGTGCGTCGTAAAATGTGATCAGATGGCGAGGCTGTCTTACTTTCCCACTAAAGCTTTGTAAAAGCAGAAACTGCATGTGTCCAGCTCACTATTGGAGCCCAAGAGCCTTCAAGACTCCTAGTTAATATTCAGAATCATAATCATAAGTAATTTAAACATTTGCCCCAAAACTGTATTTATATGATGACTTTCCTTTGCATTATTTAGATTTTTAATGATTCCAAAACATAAACGTCAGGGTAACAAATATGGAGTTAGAGGATCCAAACTAAGAAAAATGTGCCATATTTTGCAAGTATAAGATCAAACCATAATGAAACTAATGTTTTTGTAAGTCAAAATGAACTAACATCAATTTCAAATGATAGAACACAGACTCATTTCTTAATGCTCTAACTTAACTCTTTCATACCTTCCTCTTTCTCTTCAAGTCTCCCATACTCCTTTCATTTTCTTTCTCAGCTGATGACCTCTTACCTCACTGAGAAATCAGACCCCACCCCTGGGAACTTTTTCATTTTCCCACCACCAAAGCAATAAAACTACCCATTCCTGCACACGTCTTTGCTCCCTTCTGATAAAGTGTCCCTCTGATCAAGAGACAATCATTCCTCTTTTTCTCTGATCCCATCTTGTCTTTTCAAGGGCCATTAGAATTGAGCCATGATTGTCTCTCCTCTTCACTCCTGAAAATTCTTTCTTTCTTTGGTTACTAGGCTTTGAGGTTTACTGCATTCGGTTCTGCCCATTTCCTGGTCTGGAACCTACAAGTGAATTTTTTATTTGACTTAAACTCTTTTTAAAAAATCACTTATTAGGTACTAGGAGAAATTGTGGAAGGAAATTTCAAGTCTTCACCCAAATATCTCCTTCCATTCACTCTTGGATTTATATAATTTAGCATTTTTCGAACCACTCCTTATATGTTGCTCATCTAAAGCACTTCACTGTGTTCATCTTGTTTTCTCTTTATGTCTTAGCAACACTCAACGTAGCTGACCACTTCCTCTCGTGAAATCTTCTTCTTGGGGCTTTGCAACCCACCATTTCCTGGGTTTCCCCTTCCCTTGTTCGCCTCTCTTAGTCTCCTTACATCGCTCACCTTCTTGCTCTTCCCAACCCCTGCCTGACTGAGCCAATCAATTCCAATGAGATTAAATATCTTTGTGCTAACAAAAAATATCTCTAGTACAGATCTCTTTGAACTCCAGACTCACATTTCCAACCCTCTTCTTGGTTGTCTCACAGACATTCAAAGTCAGCACTCTGAATTCTCCCTTTTATATACAATATCACCAACCGATCCACTTACTTAAGCCAGAAGCCTGGGAATTATCCAATTCACTAGAAAGTGTTGCTGATTCTACCTCCAAAACTGATCTGCCACCTAAAGACAGGCCACCAGCTTCTAGCCTAGATTACCATAATAGCCTCCGAACATGTCCCTTTATCTCCATTTGCCTTGCTCCAAATCATTCTCCATCCTGCATTAAAAATCATCTTTAAAAAAATTTTTAGTTCTAGTATTCTTAACATAAGGTGTTATATTAGTTTCAGGTATGCAATACAGTGATTCAACAATTCTACACATTACTCAGTGCTCATCATGGTAAGTGCAGTCTATAAATAATCTTCTTAATATATAAACTGGATTGTGTCCCACTGCTGCTTAAAAATTCTCAATTGCTTCCCATTGCCTCTGAAATAAAATTCAAACCCCAAGGCCCTGTGTCATCTCGCCCCTCCCCTTTCTCTCCCAACTTTTTTTAAAATATTTTTACGTTTTTATTTATTATTGAGACAGAGAGAAACAGAGCATGAGTGGGGAACAGGTAGAGAGAGAGGGAGACACAGAATCTGAAGCAGGCTCCAAGCTCTGAGCTTTCAGCACAGAGCCTGACACGGGGCTCAAACCCATGAACTGTGAGGTCATGACCTGAGCCGAAGTCGGACGCCCAACCAACTGAGCCACTCAGGTGCCCCCCAACTTTTTCTTGAGCGACCCTGCAGTTACACTGTTTCCGTTCCTTAATTTACCAGGGTCTTTCCAGCCTGAAGGTGCAAGCGAGCTGTCCCTCTCCTTGAATGCCTTTGTTTACACCGCTAATCCTCTCCGCCTCTGCCTTCTCCTTATAGGTCACTTCCTCAGAGAGCCATTCCTTTACGTCACTTTCCCCAAAAGTGTGTCCTCCTGTTACTTTATCTGAGTTCGCTCACTTTTTGTCTGTCTTTTTCACTAAACCACAAGCTGCCTGAAGGCCAGTACCATAATCTGTTCACCATTGTATCCTCAGTGCCAAACACAGTGCCTGGCTCACAGTACACGCTCAATGGATATTTGCTGATTCTCAGTAATGTTAATGCAACGTAACTGTTGTATAATGATGCTGTCAATTGATTCATGATGCCATTTTCCACACAAATTTTAGCAGCATTATAAAGTTCACACGTCCATATATTTTTCTGGATAACTTCTGAAAATAAATTCTTCCCCCACCCAAACTTAGTTTTTTAAAAATGTTACCTAAACTGAATCTCTCAAAAGCCTCCTGTCTGTCCGGAGTAGTTACTGGCTGACCTTCCAAACTTTCTAATGAGCGAAGGTGGAAAATGGTAAACTGGATGTAATGAGGAAGGGTCGCAACTGGATTTTCAAGTAGGATCAGAGAAGTCAAATCTTGAAGTGGTTTCAACTTGCTTACATCTTGGAGCTGAAAGGATATATAACATTAGTATTAGTGTAGATTAATTTTAAAGTAATAAAAATGTACCCAAAGGAAATAAGAGATCAAGAAAATTGCTATCAATGTGGCAAGGAACCCATGGTCCTGTGCACAGAATCCATTATCCAAAATTGGTGTAAGGGGAGGAACAGAAAGGGAGTGTTTGAGTACCAGAGTGTATCAGAGCAGTATTAGGCATTTTCCATAAACCGTTTCATTTATGACTCCTCACAACAGCCTGTGGTTTAAATACCATCATAATTTTGTAGATGAAGGTTCAGGGAAGTTAAATAACTTGCCCAAAGCTCAAGCTTATAAATGAACAAAATAGGACCTGAATTCAAGTCTGTGTAACTTAAAACCTATTATCCTTTCACTATACTGACTGAACGTATCAAAAATATAAATGGCTATAAAAAAGATTTTGGTAAATCTTCAGTTAACAGTTATAATTGATAGTTAAAAGAAATAAGAATATGGAGGGGATATTCACATTTTTGAAGTATGATTTTTATGTTTATCCAAAGAAGGAATTTTAAAAGGCTGAGAAAGACTATTTTTTTTTAAACTTTTTAACATTTAGTTATGTTTTGAGAGAGAGAACATGAGCAAGAGGGAAGGAGGGGCAGAGAAAGAGGGAGACACAGAATATGAAGCAGCTCCAGGCTCTGAGCTGTCGGGACAGAGCCTGACCCGGGGCTGGAACCCACAAGCCATGAGATCATGACCTGAGCTGAAGTGCGACATGTAGCTGACTGAGCCACCCAGGTGCCCCGAGAAACACTATTTTTAATAGCTAGTACAAATAAATCTCCTCTCGCAAGTGAATGTATACCACTCTTACTGATGTCAATGTCAAATACAAACTGGGATCAAAAAGTCATGCAAAATGAGAAATGATAATAAATATTTAGTGAATGATTTTCCTGTTAATGTCAGCTGACACCAAATACTATCTAGAAATCAACTATTTTGATAAGTATTTTTAGCAAATTTTAGATTCACGGCTACCACTTTCCATCACTCCAGGAGCCCCAAGAGCTCCAAAGTGATGCCGTGCAACATGGTACAAGGTGTGGGCTCTGAGGCTGTTGGGCCGTGGCAGTGAAATGGTACAGCCACCTTACCACAACTTTCCAAAAGGTGAAATAAAAGAGCATAGATAATGTGAATTGCACACCAATTAAACAGATGTTGATTATCATTATTGGCTTCTATTGGTGAAGGCTTATGGAATATAACCCAAAGAGTTATTTAGTGTTTCAAAGTTTTTAAAGCATTTTCACATCAATCATTTTATCTGAGCCCCATAACACCCCTGTAAGGAAGGAAGGCAGCGTAGAGTTTTTTTTTCCAGTTTAAACAATGAGTTTTAGGAAGATAAAGGGATTTTCCAAGATCATAGAAGGCCAGTCTAGACCAAAAGGCACAGCTTTTATGATCTACTCTATGACTGATGTTCTTTAAATTAAGCCTGATTGTTCTCATTTTAATATAAATTAAAGTAAATTAATGTTTTCACTTAACAAATACATATCGAACACCTAACTGTATAAATGTCAAAAGAAAATAATTATAATATTATATTCCAAAGGAAGATATACAGGATTATCAGATTATGTGAGCCATGATAACAAATTGTTCTACTATGAAAGAGCCAGTGATTAACCTCCTGTAACACCTGACATTATAATCAAGCTTAATTTGTAAGCCTGGGGAAAAAAAAAAAAGAACTCTGTTCCTGCCATTCAGTGACCTCGATTTTGGGCTACGTTGTGTGCTTTGGGTAACAGACTCAACCCAAAAATGGGAAAAAGACTATACTATCTGATAGTATTATAAAAATAATCTTTTTACTGCCTCCTTAAAAAAAATTCTGAGGCTCAAATGAAATGATAGATGCAGAAATCCTAAGAGGCCAACTCAGTTACCATAGAGTCTTGCAAAACCAGAAATGCCTATATTTATTTACCCTAGAGAGTCCCTGATTATGCCTGAATTCAGGGTTTGGTCATAGGACCAAGAACCTTGAAAGAAGAAATCTCTTTTTTTTTTTTTTTTTTAAAAACTTAAGATTTTGATCTCTTTTTCGACATGTCTAAAAATTTGAAAAACATCCTTGCTACTTTGAATAACTTACCAATGATATCTTGTTCCCTTTCAGATTGAGGATTTGCAAAGATTTTAACTTCTTCCCTAACCATATTGGGATATGTTCAATTTCATTTCCTGCAAGGTTTAGCTTTTGCAAATTATGCATATTTTCTATGCCTTCAATTTTGCTGGAAAAAATAAAATCAAATTTAGTAAACAGAATGATAGAGTCCCTCCCTTGAATGTTTAGAATAAATTGCCTTAGTTTTACGTGGGGTTAATTTTCATAACTAAAATTTGTTAACCCTTTTTATAAATGAGAACCAAATAAGAAGTGGCTGAAAAGAAACTGACCAGAACAGCTAAGCTGCCAACTCTTCATTACTAGGTCCAGGAATCCTACGTACTTTACTATCAAACTTTAGGATCCAGTACAGAAAACAGTCTGTCCATGGCATTCTAGTCACTGTGAGGGGTGACAGCTGTGAGGACAGCTGGGGGAGAGCTGAAAATCTCAAGAGCGCACATACGAGATTTCCTTCATTAGTACCTTCAGTCACCACCAAAACATTAGCTATGCCAGCAGCATATGGCTGCTATTTTGAACTCATGGACTCCCTAGAACAACACTATCTATATTTATTAACATTATTTTAATCAGAGTATTTAAATCAATAAAGCATCACTCATATTGATGAATTTCATTGACGAAATATGTTCCCAATTTAATTGTCAATTTAATTTCTTGGTAAATTTTCTATATGGACAAATATTTCCAAGCTTTTTTTTTTTTTTTACTTTACTGAAATTATTTTTATCAGGATTATTTTCATACAAACTTTATGTTAAGGATTTAACTCATTTAAATCGGGACGTTTTTCCCCCATTTTATTTTTGAATATTAGAGCTTCTGCCACTGTTAGTTGTTTTGTTTTGTTGGCCACTATATCTACCAAGTCTAAGGTAGGGCGAAGTATATAAAGATTTTCAACATTTGACAATTGCATCATTTTGTTTATAACAGGTTTTCTATGGTTTTTTTTTTAACCACTGCCAGTTTTATTATGTTTACTTCTTACAGTAATATATATTGTGGAGTGGAAACATGACTCAATGTATTTCTTAGAACAATAAACAAAAAACTTCAGGATAAACACATAGGATCAAAACACACTGGAATACCTTTAGAATAAAAATGATAGGGTTACAACACTGCTTCATGTCAACTCTCCTAATGTAGTAGGCTGTGGGTCAAAGTCTCTACCTGTGAAAACTTCCTGTCAAAAATGGAATTAAGATAAAACTTGGTACTCATGTATCTCCTTTGATAACACTAGAAAGATATTACTCTGCACTTTAGTAATGCCAAAACACGAAAGCAGGTATATGTGAAGGACCAGACTAGCAACGAATGAGGGTCCAGTGTCTGCTATTTCAAAGGACTCTTTCAATTCAATAATGTGAGCGGCATTAATCTCTGACAAAGACAACCCTGCCATGCTACCTAAAGGAGTATTTACTTACCAGATTTTGTTATATGATAAGTTGAGTTCACGTAATTTTACCAGCTTGTCCATCTTCTCAATCTTCCCTATTATGTTATAGCTGAGATTCAGTACTTCAAGTTTAACACATTTTTCCAAATTTTCGATATACTAGTTGGAAACAAATGAATACTTTATACAACAGATTCCGACATAAAGTACACCGTGTGTGTACGTGCATCAGAGGCTGTTTTGATCAGTCACTGGAAAATAATACACCCTTACTGCTCCCCTGGACAACTCCTTGGTACGGAATTCCTCTGACCAAGAATAGCAGCTCTCCCCAAATTTTCCTTGCCCTTTGGGCAGACAACACTTCCTATGTACCCAAATGCTCAAGACTGTCCACCAAGAATTCCACCTCAATTTTTCCTCCCCCTCAACTTTTCTATACCTCCTCCTCCTCTCCTTCTTTCTTCAAAGTTCAGCTAGGTACTTACACTCTTCTTGCATAATCTCATCTACCACCCCTCAACCTCCCCCACTGCCCCATTCTCTTGCATCTTCAATCTCTTTCTCTCCTGTATCTTCCCCTCAAGTTTAAAAAGTCACTATTCAAGAGCTTCAGGGTGGCTTGGTCGGCTGAGTGTCCAACTCTTGATTTTGGCTCAGGTCATGATCTCAGGTTCAGGAGCTCGAGCCCCACATCGGGCTCTGCACAGACAGCTCGGAGCCTGCTTGGGATTCTCTCTCTCTCTCCCTTTCTCTGCCCCCACCCCCAATGCTGCTCTCTATCTCTCTCTCAAAATAAATAAACTTTTTTAAAAAGTCACTATTCAAAAGATATCCATTATGCAGTTACTACATACCAGATGCAGCACCAGGCAATGGATACCAGTGAACTAGACCATCCCCCTGCTGTAGAAGCCTTTGTTCAACAGGCTCAGTCTCTCGCTGAACCTGTTTTCCTATGAAGCTATCATTTTATCTCCTTTATTTGTGACCACGTCCTTTCAAGAGTTGTGTACATTTGTTCATTCTGCTTTCCATTTACTCCTATTCTGTTGGTAAGGCAGGATATCTTCTGCTTTTACTACATAATCAAATAGTCCAAGACTGCCATTCATCCATCCCACAAATATTTATCCAACATGGATGATGTGCCAGGAGCTGTTCTAGGTGCTAGAAGTACAGTGCTGAATAAGAAAACTAAGGTTCTTGTTTTCATTCGCGGAGAAAGCCAATAAAGAAGTAACATTTTTAGACACTAAAGCATAGTCACAATAAAACAAAGATAACGTGACATGACAGCATGCAAGGCACCCAGAAGGCGGATGTGTCTGCGGTGTTCACTGTGACAGCATAAATGCCTGGCACATAGTGGGCACTGAATAAATATGTGGTGACTGGAAGAATGAGGAGTCATTGAGAAGAGGGCTAACTGCAACTGGGAGGTGAGAGAAGGCCGCGCAGAGGCCAGACACTGAGCTGAGACCTAAGTAACAAGAAGCCAGCTGTGTGGGGGGGCAGAGAATAACACGCAGAGTAAAAAAACACAAAGGCCCAAAAAGAATGAACTTGGTTGATTTGAGAAACAGAAGGACTTTTTAACTGCCAGATCCAGATGGCTTCTAAGCTTTTGTCCTATTTAATGATTCCGTGACATATTTTATCATCCATTTGTGCTTGAAGCTCTCCCTCTTTTGGCCCCCATCCATCATACTCTTAATTCTCTTGTAATAGTCCCTTAATAGAATAGTCCCTGTTCTAATAGTCACTTCTAATAGTGCGCACTTTCTCTGACTGCCCGTCATTATTTCTCCTCTTAATGTTAGGCATTCTTCTAGGAAGCTCTATGTTCCAGAGATCAGGAACTGAGCTTATTTACCTGTGAATGGGGTTTCCACAGCCTAACATAATGCCTGGCATATAATAACATACAGTAAATATTTACTGCCTTGGTGTTATTTTTGCAACTTGTAAACTCTAGAAGTCTCCTTTTCCCTTTTTTAAAAAATTTGTATTTATTTGATTGGTGGGGGGAAGGGGCAGAGAGTGGGAGAGAGAATCTTAAGTAGGCTCTGTGCTGTCAGAGCAGAGCCTTACGTGGGGCTTGATCCCATGACCGTGAGATCATGACCTGAGCCAAAACCAAGAGTCCGACACTCAACCAATTGAGCCACCCAGGCATTCCTTTCCTTTTTCCTTTTTAATTACACAATATATAAATACACTCTAATAAAAATTTCAAACAAAACTTAAGAAGCTCTCTTCATCACGTCCCCAGGGCTCTGTAAAAAATCCCACTGATCAAAGGTAACCATTGTTAAGATACATCTTATCTTTCTATTCATTTACATCCATATATACAAATATATAAAAACAGAATTTTTAGATCTTACTATACAAAATGTTTTGGAATTTGCCTTTCCCCCTCCCCCCCGCCATTAAATACACTGGACATTTTCCCATGTTAATACATAGAGCTCTAACTCAATTTTTTTAAAAAACTTGATAGTATTTCATGGTTTACTCCACCATAATTCATATAAAATCAGTCCCCTATTGACAGACATTTGATTAGTTCCAACTCTTCTATTTTAAATAATGCTTAATAAACATGACTATATACTTTTGGATACATGTGCATGTAATATCAATAGAACAGACATCAAGGAGTAGAATTGTTTGATTGGAAAGTATAAATTTGGTAAATATAAACTCAATTGCTGGATCAAATAAGTACATCTGACATTTGGATAAATGCGACCAGTCTTGGTAAAAAGGCAGCATCAATCTATATGTCCCACTAAGACCATATGATAATATGCACTTCCCACACCTTTCTGAACATGAAATAATCCTTTTGATTCTTGTCCATTAGACATCATGACAGAGATGGAAAATGGTACCAAAATCTTGTTTTATTTCCTATTTCTCTGATATTAATAAAGTTGAACACATTTTCATGTTAATATTAGCCATTTATAATACTTTCATCAATGTCTTGTTCATATCCTTTGCACATTTTCCATTGAGTTGTCTCTTACTGAATTATATGGGTGTTGTTACAGACGCTGAAAACAGTCCCTGCCAGTTTGTTGCTTTTAACTTTTTTTAAAAGATACCTTTCATTAAACACTTTTTCATCTTTACACAAGCTAAGTCTGATAGTATTTTTCAGTGTGGCATTAGGGCTGGTGTTTACTTAAAGGGCTTTCCCAACTCTTCTAAATATATTCTCCTATGTTCTTTCCTAATACTGTTATAGCATTTTTGTGGGTTGATTTTGCTTTGGTCTCATCAAGATCTTCAACCTTCTGGATTTAATTTTTGTGACTAAAGTAGTAGGCATCTAAGTTTATTTATTTTCTAGCTCAAAAATTTAAGTCGTCTTTTATAATGTGTTCATGTTGTATAGTTTATGAATAAAGCAGTAAACACTCTAGAGCAGGAATTAACAAGTTTTTCTGGAAAAAGCCACGTAATGAATATTTTTGGCTTTGTGGGCCTTATAAAAAACAGCCACAGACAATATTCATGACAAACAAGTGTGGCTGTGTTCCAATAAAATTTTATTTACAAAAATAGGCCGCAGGCCCCATTTGGCCTTCCAAGCTATAGTTTGCCAACCCCTTCTCTGGAGAGAATCCAATAACATATAGAATAGTAAGAGCTTAGGAATGTAAAGATGTCATACTTCTGATAGAACTTTCACTGGAAACAATACAACATCTGCTACACATTAGGTAACATCAGGATGAGATGTTACTGTAAATCTAACATAATCCTTCAATTTTCCGTTTTAAAGCACAGAAAATTAAAAACAATGCCCATATTCAGAAACGCTGGTGACCTACCCTAAATTTCTTGCCACCATCTTTAGCAAGTGAAAGGTTCAGAGATTTTACCAAAGCCAAATTGTCCTGTTTAGTAAGTTTTTTAACAAGGGCTTCTGTAATATATCGGACTCCAGCATGTGAATCAGCTTCTGCAATTATAGAAACAGATCATCATCAGTAAAGACATAAATTTTCTGAAAAACATTAGTTTGATATCATATAACAAAAAAATGTTAAGCCATGCAAATATAAAAACAGCTAGTTAGTTCTAGTTGCAGTGTTTAAATGTTACTTTATATATAGCATTATATAATAATTATATAGCATCTACAATAATGTCGCTAAGTTGTATTTTATAAATATTAACTGTGTACCACACTTTGTGCTAAATGCTTTACACTTTAAAAATTTAATTTGTATGACAAATTTTTGAAATAGAAATTACTATTTCTATTTATTTAAAAAATTATTAACAGTTTGCTCAAGATCTTGTAGCCAGTGTAAATCCAGGACTTGAACCCAGGCAGATAAATCCAAAACATACACTTTTTAACATTTATTCATTTTTTTGAAAGATAAGAGAGAGCAAGCAGAGGAGGGGCACAGAGAGAGAGAGAGAGACAGACAGACAGACAGACTGCAAAGCAGGCTCCAGACTCTGAGCTATCAGCACAGAGCCTGATGAAGATGCTTAAACTCACAAACCGTGAACTCATGACCTGAGTCAAAGTCAACTGCTTAACCCACTGAGCCACCCACGTGCCCCTAAAACTTAAACTTTTAATCATATGCAGCACTAAAGTTTTCAGCAATATTTTGATGTTAGCTTTTTAATTTTTAAACAAACTGGCACTAATCTGGGTTTGTTTTTTTTAATTCCAATCTCAAATTCAGAAACACTAGAATTCTTTTTTTTTTAATTTTTTTTTAATGTTTTATTTATTTCTGAGACAGAGACAGAGCGTGAGTGGGCAGAGGCAGAGAGAGAGGGAGACACAAAATCCGAAGCAGGCTCCAGGCTCTGAGCTAGCTGTCAGCACAGAGCCCGACGTGGGGCTCGAACCCACAAACGTGAGATCTGACCCGAGCTGAAGTCGGACACTCAACCGACTGAGCCACCCAGGCACCCCAACACTAGAATTCTTAAAAATCTTCTTTTCTTAAATGGTGAGAAACTTAAATTTGTTAGTCTTTTAAATAGAGAACACCACATATTTTATAAAGAACTAACATGATGGATAGAATACCCTGCCCTAAGCCTGCATATTGCTATCAAAACTTGTTAAAGCCATCTTACATTCTAGAAAAGCAGCTGTAAAAAGAAAATTCTTTCTTTAAAAAATTAATGCTGCGTTCCGATCCAGGCTGTGTGACAAAGATTTCCTGGGATTATTTATAATAAGTTAAGATTACATTTATTTTTTTGGTACAAAATAAAATGATTTTTTTCCCATTACTTTGGGCTATTCTAGGAAAGAAAATGAGTAATCTAAAATACTAATCAAATTAGAGTCAGCAATGTACCAACTGGCAGCAAAGGTATAGTCTAAACTCAATTGCTGACCTGATAAGATTTATTAATAAAAACTGATCAGATAGATCGCTGCGATTTCATGATTTAGCAAAGAAATTACAAAGGTTTCGTTCACATTTAGTCACATTAAATCGTTTCTTAGAAAAAAAAAAAAGAATCTGAAAACAGATTCCCACGCTAACAGACTGCTTTTAAGAAAAAAGCCTTGATGGAATATTTACATGTCCCTTACAGGGCAGTCAGTCCCTTCACAGATAGGCACTCTGTCAACAGCAGGCTGGAATAGCCCAAGGGTGGGTAACAATTTTGTGCTGAACTAAGGCACTCTGAAGTGAACACATACGCTTGTCCTCTAACCAAGGACGCCGGTAAATTTGGCAGATAAGCATTAGGCACTCTCCCACCGTAGGAAATAAAGCTTCCCTTTTTTTTTAAATATTTTTTTATGTCTTTTATTTATTTTTGAGAGACAGCGTGAGCAGGGGAGGGTCAGAGAGAGAGGGAGACACAGAATCTGAAGCAAGCTCCAGGCTCTGAGCCAGCTGTCAGCACAGAGCCCGACACGGGGTTCGAACCCACGAACTGTGAGATCGTGACCTGAGCCAAAGCCGGTCACTTAACCAACTGAGCCACCCAGAAAGCTTCCTCCTTCTGGAAACGTCCTTCTCCTTCGCCTTCAGCTCTCAGACAGCTTCACTGTCACCCAGACCCCTTCATCCTCCACTGTCCATCAGCACAAACAATAGGTCATGTTAGTACCCAGATATATATTTCACATGGGCCGAAAATGTTAGTTCAGTATTTTCCATCTCTACTCAAGAGTATGTGTTCAAATTCTTCTTAAGATTAAAAAGTATTACCTTTACGGCCTTGGTGGTCCAAAAGCGTGGTGTTTTCATCTGTAATCTCAACTTGCTCATCCCACTGTCTTCCAAAATTAAAAGGCAGAGTCTCAGATCCACTTAAAGGTGAAAGTGACCTAGATCTTGTATTGGACGTGAGGGATGGTGAACTAGGAGAGCGAGGTGATGGGGGCATCTTTGCTTTGGGAAATTTTTTCTGAGAACCTTTCTTCATGGCAAGAATAAAGCCGGGTGTCCATCAAAACCTGTAATAAGAGTTTTCAGTTTATTTAACAAGGTTAATTTTTTAGAGCTCTCAAAACTATTCATCTCTTTCTATGTAAGTTCTATGCCCAAAGTGGGGCTCAAACTCACTACCCCAAGATCAAGGCTCGCAGGCTCTACTGACTGAGCCAGCCAGGCACACCCCTCTTTCTAGAGTTTTTAAGATGACAAAAGTTAGAAACTCAGAGGCTAGCGAGGCCAGGACCCATACTCTTCCAAGCAGATGGGAGGGGACCCTGCTTCAGACACTGCTGGTCACCTTGCCAGAGGAAAAGCAGACCTCCAGAGGGCCTTGAATTGACACATGCTCCAGCCAGAAGTTTTACCTGTCATTTCTGTTCTCTATTGGGCCAAACTAGTCACAACGCCCCTAAGACCCACAAAGGGCCCTAGAACGCAAGAAGGGGAAAACATTTGGCAACCAGCAGTATTTAATACTGATGAGTACTCTCTCCTTCCTGATAAAGTTTCTTTCGCTTCTGGGACACCACATCCTGCTGGTATCCTCCTGCCTCTGTGGCCACTCCTTGGCCTCCTTTGCTGGCTCACACTTTGCTCAGTCTTCAAATGTCAGAGCTCCTCAAGTCTCTTTTACTCTCTCTCTCTCCCTAATCTCACTTTAGACAATCTAATGCACACCCATGTGGGAAGGGGCAGCACAAAGAAAAAGCAAAACAAGTCCAGAGGCAGAGACATATTTTGAAGGCCCAGAAGGTCTGCAGCAGCAAGAGAAAGTTAGTGGAATGATGGATTATCAGAATCAAATAAGCAGGTCAGAAAACACCATCCGTCTTGTCACTGCCTTGCCCTGATACAGTTTAGTAAAGACCATACCTCTCCCTCTATTCAGCCTTTCCTCACGCTTCTAACTTTCCATCTTCTTTCAACTTCTCCGAAGGAGACAGACCTCCATAATCCCCAAAACCTCCCTCCTTCTTCCCAGCCCACCTCAGTACGCAAATACCCATCCCCATTTCTTGACCTCCATAGCCCTCTCCATCCCGTAGCCCTCATCTCAGTATTTTCCCTACAATTCTACTTCATCTCATGCCCTTTGACTCATTTAAATACTCTTTCTCTCGTCCTTTCAAATATGCTGATTCCCACTCCTCTCTAAAACCAATCCTCCATTCCCGTACTTGTCAGCCTCTGCCTCCCACACTTCATCCCATCCTCACAGCCGAGTTTCCCCACAAATCCGGTCCCAATTCCCTAACGCTGTATTAGTCTCCCTTCCTCTGCACTCCCTTCCAGCATCCTACCTCAACACTCCTATATCCATCCTGATTCCTCAGGCCACTCATCTCCGCAAATATCCTGATGTCCTGTACATTCCAATACTCTGACTTCAAATTATTCCCCTCCAGCGAAATAGCGAAACCTCTACCCATTCCTCTTCATCCCAGTGTGGTTGTTTGAATACGAGCCGTTCCAATCAAACGGCCTGACCTCCATGTCCTTCTTCATTCTCTTATATCCTGGGTCCTCCTCTCCTCTCTCTCTCCATTCTGCTCAGATATTGTAGAACACAAGCTGCCCATCTCTTCCCATTAATTTATTTATTCAGTAACTCCATTTAATTGAGTGACTTTTATGCACTAAGAACTGTCAGGCTCAAAAAAAAAATAATGCTGAGAAGTCAGGGTTTCTACACTCAAGTTGCACAAAAGGATTACATCCCCCCCTATTATATACAGTCTCCGCAGCAAGTAATCTCCTTTATAACATCTTACAATTACAATTAAATGATCATTTGTGCAACAACTTGATTATTGTTCATTTCCAAGCAACAAGACAGCAGAGATTCTGTCTATTGTTGAATGAAAAGAGCGCAATGCTAAGCACTCTTAAAGACCTTAGCAAATTTAAATTCTCACAGATGGTGTACAAGGTCAGAATTATTCATCTCATTTACAAGTGGCAGTGTGTTATCGGGAATTAAGAGCTTGGATTCTGGAACTAAAAAGCCTAAATTCAAATTAAATTCTCCACTTACTGTGTGACTTTAGGCAAATCACTTAATCTCTCTGATCCGCAGTTTCATCAACGTTAGAATGAAGTTATTTTTAATTCTGAATTAGTTAATACATGCCAAGGGCTTAGGAATGAATTAGACACATACGGTGCATTCTAAGGTAATTAGCAGTTATTTTTACAAATCAGGAAACATGCTCAGGAAAATTAAGGTACATGCCCAAAGTCACAGAGTGGGTTAGGTAACACAAGTTGGCAGAACCACGACTTGAACCCAAGCTTTGACATCAGGATTCACCCATTCTTTAAACCATTACACAACAAAATATTTGTTCTTTCTTTTAACATTTCTTCCCAGTACCTAACTTTTCATCATTCTCCATGTACTGTATTCCGTCGGATACCAGGACACTCATAAGGACACCCAAACCGTCCTTCATCCCTGCCATTCCCCGCAGACACCTGGCACACCCCTGCCCCTCCCTCCTTCTCCTCCTCCTCCTCCTCCTCCTCCTCCGGGCAGCAGGACCACCATCCTTCTCACAACCGCACCCACACCTCCCCACAGTCTGGTTCTCCATCCCCGACAACCGCACCCCGCCACCCCCCGCCAGCATCCCCACCCATGACTTTCTCACTTCTCATCCAAACCTCCCTCTTTCATCCTCCTCCCCACTCCCGTTCCGGGCCCTCCCTTCCTTCTCATCCAATCCCAATTCCCAAGCACACGCCCCCGCCCCCGGATCCATCCGGAGCCGTCCCACCCCACGCTTGCTCCAGGCCTTCCCACCTTCGCTGCCAGCCCCCACCGCTCCGCCCGATGCCTGAGAACGGCCCCGACCCGGCCTGGCACTCACCGCCGAGGAGCCGAGCGGAGCGGGCCCGCGGGACGAGGCGGGACGGGAAACGCGCAGATAGTTCCCTTCAAGCGTCCAGCGATGCGGCGGCCATTTTGTTGTGTTGTGCCGGTTGCCCAGAAGCCGCGCGCGCGCGTGGGCGGGGCCTGCGACGGCCACGCCTCTCCTGGCGCCGTTGAGAGGGGCGGGGCACGGCTTCCCGCCGTTTTTGCCGCCAGGGGCACTGGACTGCTGGGTCGCGGGGCGTCCTGGCCGCTCGAGGCTGTTTACTGATGGGGAGCTTGTAGGGTCGAGTTTTCCTGCTGCAGTCGCCGACTAGTCCGTCTCCCTTCTCTGAGGCGAAGCCGCAGCTGTCTCACGCCAGGCCTCGGACACGCTGCTAGTGGGCTGGGCCGGAGGCGGTCCTGAGGGACCGAGTTTGTGCAGTCGCCAAGCAACCGCCCTTCCGATTGGCCGCAGCTTCTCTTTGCGCGAGACGGGCCCGAGAATCCGTGCAGCGAATGTTCTAGTGGGCTGTGCACAGAGAAGCAAAAGCAGGAAGCGTCTGAGGAGACGTCAGTTAGGGCTCGCCTGGAAGTGCTGCATTTCACCGCATACATTCAGCATTCATTGAAGGAGAATTTAGTGGATACTGTGAATTAAAAAACATTAGTGTCAAGGACACCTTCCTCCACCCCAGCCCCCCCACTTCCCTGATTGTACCTTGAACCGTGTCGCCAACAGAGGCTGCACCATCTCCAGAAATCTCCAATGCAGTCACTACCTCTCTTTTACCAGAATCTTCGAATCTTATTTGTGCAAAAGACACCCCCCGCCCATCCCGGCCCAATCTTTAACTTCGTTATGACTCCTCACCCCCAATCTCTAGTTCTTATTTGCTCACAAATTCTTCCTTCATCAGAGTTCATGGTCCGTCTTTGTAACACTGTTTTAGAAATTCCCTCCATCTCGGTTTCCTCATCCATGAAATGGGATAATCACACCTACTACTTCTACGGTTTTCCTGATAATTATACAAATTAATGCCTGTGAAAGTGCGTGTCCCATAGTAAGTTCTTAATATGTTTTAGTTATTTTACTATTAGGCAAAGGTTTCCCAAAGAAGTAAGCTTTGAAAGAGGAAAAGATTTTAGTCAAGGTGTCGGAGAGTGGGGGGAAAATTTGCTTGGCAAAGGGAACATCTTGTGCAAACCCCAGGGGGAGGGGAAAAATAGTTTTGAAAATCAGCTGGTTGTTAAGTAGATCATTATGTTTAATGCAAAAACCTGGAGTGAAGAAGCTAAAAAAAAAGAAGACGAAGAAGTAGAAGGCGGAAGAGGAGCCATATTCTGAGCCACCCTGGGCACTTCTAGTTTTTCAAGTCAAGTGGATTCACTTCAAGAGGAAATTCAGGTGACTTCCAACAGGGGGCACTATTCACATTCACATTTTCAGGAATGATGCTCCCCACCTGTCTCCCACGCAGAAGGAAGCCCTTGGAGTTGTCGAAAAGGCGAAATGCCTGAAAAGCTCCAGATTTTAAATTTAAAAGGAAGAGGTATCATTTTTTATTGAAGTTAGATCATGTTTACTCATTAGTTTGGAATGTGCACATTGCTGAATCTCTGTTCGGTCATTTTGTGTTTGTTTTGACGCTCATTTCTTTTTCTCTTTTCCACCAGAGACTTGAATTTATCGCATAGCCTCACTGCTATGCCTCACAGCCTGTAACGACATTCAGGTGGGTTCCAGTATCAACACATGGTGTGCTGGCATGGTTCATTATCAATGTTATTAGTAGCCATCAAAAATATACACAAAGTCCAGAGGACGGTGCGCACTTTTCCTGTGGGTAGTCTCTCGGTCCCTCTCCAGTCACCCTTGATGGGTTCTCTCCAGTCCCTTACTGCCAAATTTTTCTCCTTCATCCAGGTAACGGTACCCTAGTGTCTGTCTAGCATGAGTTGTTGGATGGACCTTAGGCCTTGGAGATGTCAGAGGGGAAACCTCTCTCTAGGTAATTTGAATATTAACTGCCTCTCTTAGCACGCGAAAGGAAGCTCCCTCACTAAAGCAAGAGTGAAAATTAGAACGAGTCAGGGGAGGGGCGCCTGGGTGGCTCAGTCAGTTAAGC
Organism: Suricata suricatta; assembly: GCF_006229205.1. Taxonomy (NCBI): domain Eukaryota; kingdom Metazoa; phylum Chordata; class Mammalia; order Carnivora; family Herpestidae; genus Suricata; species Suricata suricatta. The sequence goes on from NC_043712.1 coordinate 13,221,233, forward strand.
GGCTGACTTCAGCTCGGGTCATGATCTCTTGGTTGGTGGGTTGGAGCCCCGTGTCGAGTTCTGTGACAACAGCTCAGAGCCTGGAGCCTGCTTCAGACTCTGTGTCTCCTGCTCTCTCTGCCCCTCCCCTACTCATGCTCTGTCTCGCTCTGTCTCAAAAATAAATAAACTATAAAAAATAATTTTTAAAAAAGAACGAGGGAGGGTAACTCATTCATTCCACACTAATTTGTAAATATCTGATTCTATGAAGAAGTTGTTTCTCTTCTGAGTTGTATTTACAATACAAATATTAGCCATGGTAGAGTGACTTAGCTGTCCTTCAGTTCTTTCCCAATGATAGCAAGGTTATTCTGTTTGTTTGAACTTGCCTCATGTTTTGAAACCCAGATTTATCATTTTGCAAATTTGCTTTGGAGGAGAAATCAGAGTAGCTGATCAGTCTGGGAAGACAGCTTCCATTACTGCCATTTCTTCCTGTGACTTTGAAAGTTAACTAAATCACAGATGTATTTTTAAATAAATGTTTGCTTGTTTTTTTAATCTCACAGAATAAGGTATAGTTTGCACTATAAAAACGAATCCTGTACATTGTCTAAATGCAAATTTTGCATGAGATGCCCATGAATGTTGACATGTGAAAATAACCTAACTCTTTACAATAACCTAGGATGACCTGTCTGCAAAATACCAAATTCGTTGGGCTTGGTTTGCAAAACCGTTGATAATCTCGTTTCAGTGTACTGGGTTCATTTTTTGTTTTTATTGTTGTTCATCTGTCCTTGGCTTTCCTCTGTTCGTTTTTCCAATATTTACTAAGACTCTATTATGTGACAGATCTGTGGGAATGCAGTGGTGAATGAGTTAGTTTTTACCCTCAAAGAGATTGCAATCTAGTGGGAAATAACAGAAAAGTAAGACACTTTGGTAATGGAATAGAATTAGACTTGGTGGTGTTCCACCAAGCTTCTAATGTGAATTTGTGGATGGGTTGAATCCAGAATGAGAAGGACCTATAATATCCAGTGATTTTTAACAACCCCATCCAGGTTAACCTTGCACTGTTTCCAGTGCCAATGCTGGTAAAGACATTGAGACTTGAAGAATTTGAGGCTTGCTCTTTGAGTTCAGATCTAAAGGCCGGGGCAAGCTTTTTGTGCTCAGGTCTAAACCAGACCCACTGTGTCTCTGGATCATACCACCTGAACCCACACTATTATCTATCATTTACCTCTTCAGGGTTAGAGTGGCTTTCCCGTGGGACCAGAGAATATTTAAGACCAGAACAGCCTCCAAGTACTATTGGCCTGTCTCTAGCTTTGAAATATTTTAAGCTCTAAATTCCTGTCCCTTCCTTCCTGTTTTAAAGCTTTTGTAAGTTAACATTTTGAATTTCTATGAAAGGGAAACCCCTTCTTTCAGAAGCATCCCAGCTATAGATGAAATGCCCAAGTTAGGAAATTACTATCTTGTAACCCTCAACGTATTTGATTCAGACAGAAATCATCAATAGGTGTTAAAACCATTACATGAAATATAGTCGGGAAATAAGATATTCACTTGGTCTCAAAATATCACATACAGATATCAGCAAAAGGGAATAAATTCAGGATAGCATCAGAAAAGGACGTGAACTAGAGACAAATTTCTAGAAGAAGGAAAACAATGTATTTGTACTGACAGGTGAATCAGGGCTGAGCAAGACTAACTGTCCATATAAAACTTCCCCAGATTCTTTTCAACAGATTTTTAGAATGTAAGAACTAGAGAAAATCTCAGGGTTTGGTCATATCACGTAGCTAATCTCCTTCAATTTACAGTTAACATGATCATCTTTTCAGTCTTAAAAGATAAAGTTATTTTCTTACATAGATCTGTCGATTCTAGTATCAAGTCGTTGGCTGAGGGCTGCTTGGGAAGAGCTCACTGCAGCTTGAAAGCTCAGGTGGGTCTTGAAAGCATTGCCAACCGGAAGCTGTTAGCGAATATGCTCCTTGCAGCTGGATGGCAAAGTCTTTCTTTCTTTTTATGTTGTTTAATTTTGAGAGAAGAGAGAGCATGAACTCGGAGCAGTGGGGAGGGCCAGAGAGAGAGGGAGGCACAGAATCGGAAGCAGGCTCCAGGATCTAAGCTATCAGCATAAAGCCTGTCGTGGGACTTGAACCCACAAACCATGAGATCATGACCTGAGCCGAAGTTGGGCACTTACCTGACTGAGCCACCCATGAGCCCCAGCAAGTTCTTTTCTTGAAAGGAAACCCAAGCAGATCATCTTCATGGTTGCCACACTGTTGTTGATCAACCTAAGATACCACTGTGTTGCCAAAGATGGTGCCTGATGATAAAATAAGCGTGCTTCTGTGTTTAGGGAGGAGTTTCCTGAACCAGAAGATCCTGGCCTCTTGTCATTATTTCTTTTTTTTTCCTTTATATGCTTTGCAGATATAACTGACTCTTTCTCATTGTTAATGCTAATCACTACTGTGTAAAACCAAGCAAAACCATACTACTGTGTTATTGTCTCTCAATGCCCTATGCAGACTTAAGCACTTTTAGCTAACCTGTTATTGGGGTTTCCTGGGGCTCCAGCATAGGCCTGTTGAAGCTGAACCCAAGGAAAGTCACGATGATGATAATGTATTGTCAGAATTATCTCCCCATCTCCATGTAGCTTGATGCAGGAACTTGAACTCCTCTTAACTCCCTCTTGTAATGACTTCTGAGGACCTCCTTAATAATTATGCCTTAGATGGCCTTCACTTAGGGTGACACTTAGATTCCAGCTCGTACTCTAAAAAGGCAGAGTAAAAGAGACCAAACTGAATCTTAGGAGATGGTTTCATAGAAGAGAATCTACTTCTAGTACAGTGGTTCTTAGCCTTGGCTGGATGTTTAATTACCTGAGGTAATGCCTGATCACCCCACCCTATTCAGAGACCTCAATTTAGTCAGCCCAAGGTATGACCTTGGACTCAAGATTTTGAAAAGCTCCCAAGATGATCCTGATGTGCAGATAAGACTGAGAACCACTACCCTCCTTGGTGGTGGAAGCCAAAGAAAGGAGCATCATTTGACAAAATCAGCATGTGAGTTCTTCCATTTGTTCAATTCGCTTGCTCACTGAGGATGGCCAGTATGACTCAGCCCTGCCTACCAGACATGCCTACATTTCATTAACGAAATCCAGACAAGCAGAATATAAGAGGAGATTGGCAGAATTGTATAGGAAGTGTTGAAATCTGAAAATATGGGTCTTAAAGGCACACGCCGAAAGAGGCATTTATCCTCTTCAGAGTAGATCAAGGATGATATCTTAGAAAATAGGGTTTGTAAGCTGAGACCTGAGGACAACCCAGGAGGGTTAGCCACATGAAGAAGTTGGGATGAGCATGTAAGGCATAGGGAATAGGCAGCTTGTGCGAAGACCAAAGATATTTGAGAGAGCAACTTCAGGAACCAGAAGTTCGTCAGCAGCGCTAGAACACAGTTGGAGCAATAAAACCATAAGTTAGGTGCCACGGCCAAAGGGGCTCAGATGATCCATATTAGGTGTTAAATCTGTAGGTCACTTTGGGGCATATTGCAATCTTAACAATACTAAGTCTTCCAACTCGTAAACATGGGATGTCTTTCCATTTGTTTAGGTTTTTTAAAAATTTTTTAAACATGTTTTACAATTTTCAAAGTATAACTTTTAAACTTATTTTGGGCTTTTCATAAGTAACTTTATTTTCTTTGATGCTATTATAAATGGAACTGTTTTCTTTTTTTTTTTAATTTTTTTAATGTTTATTTTTGATACAGAGAGAGACAGAGCATGAGAGGGGGAGGGGCAGAGAGAGAAGGAGACACAGAACCGGAAGCAGGCTCTAGACGCTGAGCTAGCTGTGAGCATGGACCCTGACGTGGGGATCGAACCCACGAACGTGAGATCTGACCTGAGCTGAAGTCGGAGGCTTAACCGACTGAGCCACCCAGGCGCCCCGGAACTGTTTTCTTAATTTCATTTCAGTTTAGTCATTGCTGCTATATAGAAATACAATTGACTTTTGTGTATAGATTTGCTGTCCTACAACCTGGCTGAACTTATTTCTTAGTTCTAATGTTTTCTGTTTTTTGTTTTAAGTGGATTCCTTAGGAGTTTCTAATTCAAGATTATGTCATTTGAAAATAGGGATAGTTTTACTTCTTCCTTTCCAATATTGATGCCTTTTGTTTATTTTTCTCAGCTAGTTCTCCTAATTAGAACTTCCAGTATAATGTTGAATGTTGAAGTGGCGAGAGTAGGCATCCTTGTTTCTTCCTGATCTTAGGAGGAAAGCATTCAGTCTTTCACCATTTAAATATGATGTTAACTGTGGATTTTTCTTAGATGCTGTTATCAGGTTGAGGAAGTTTTCTTCTATTTCTAGCTTGTTGACTGTTTGGTTTTTTAATCATGAGAGAGGATTGAATTTGTTTGTCAAATGCTTTTTCCTGCCTCTATATAGATGACCACGGGTTTTGTTCTTCATTCTGGTATTACAGTGTTTTACATTAATTAACTTTGGGGTGTTAAACCAACCTTACATTCCCGGGATAAATCCCACTTCCTCATGGCTTATAGTCCTTTTTATATGCTGCTCAATTTAGTTTGCTAGTATTTAGTTTGTAATACTGTTAAGGATTTTTGCATATATATGTATAAATGATATTGGTCTATAGTTTTCCTATGATGTTTTTGGTTTGGGTATCAGGGTAATACTGGTCTGATATAATGAATTGGGAAGTGTTCCCTCCTCTTCGATATTTTAGTAAGAATTTGAGAAGAATTGGCACTAATTCTTTTTTGTATGTTTGATAGAAATTCACTAGTGAAGCCTTTGGACTTAGGGCTTTGTGTGTAGTTTTTAAATTGCTAGTTGAAATTCTTGTTACAGATATTTTCTGATTGTCTATCTCTTCTTTCAGTCAATTTTAGTAGTTTATGTATTTCTAGGAACTTTTCTGTTTCATCTGTTTTTTAATTTCATCTGTTGGCGTATAGTTGTACATAGCATTCCCTTATAATCCTTTCCATTTCTGAAGTATTGAGAATAATGTCTCCTCTTTATTCATTATTTTAACAGTTTGAGTGGTTTTTTCTTGGAGAACTTAAAGGTTGATTAATTTGTTGATCTTTTTAAAGAACCAACTTTTGGTTAGGTTTGACTTTTCTCTATTGTTTTTCTATTCTGGAATACCAACTCTAATCTGTATCTTTCCCTTTCTTCTACTTGCTTTGCATGGAGGTTAGGTTGTCAATTGGAAATCTTTCTTCTTTTTTAATGTAGGTGTCTATAGTTACAGAATTTCCTCTAAGCACTGCTTATGTTGCATCCCATATATTCTGGTATGTTGTATCTTCATTTTTATTCATCTCAAAGTATTTTCTAACTTCCTTTGTGATTTATTTCTTTGAACCATTCATTATTTAGGAATGTTTTGCTATATTTCCACACATTTGTGGGGCACCTGGGTGGCTTAGTCAGTTAAGCATCTGACTTCAGCTCAGGTCACGATCTCACAGTTCGTGAGTTTGAGCCCCACATCAGCTCAGTGCTGACAGCTCAGAGCCTGGAGTCTGCTTTGGATTCTGTGTCTCCCTCTATCTCTGCCCTTCCCCCACTAATGCTCTGTCTCAAAACTAAACATTAAAAAAATGTAAAAAAAATTTCCTTACATTTGCGAATTCCCAATTTTTTTTTTTTTTGGTCATTAATGTCTACTTTCATTCCACTGTGGTCAGAGAGCATATTCTATTTAATTTAAATTGTTTTAAATTTATTGAGGCTTGTTTTATAGCCTACCATATGATCTATCTTGGAGAATGTTTTTTGTATACTTATGTCCTAGTCTGATATGATATAGTCACTCCAGTTTTCTTATGATTGCTATTACATGATATATCTTTTTCTATCCTTTTACATTTAACCTATTTGTATCTTTAAATCAAAAGTGTGGGGGCGCCTGGGTGGCTCAGTCAGTTAGCGTCCGACTTCAGCTCGGGTCAGATCTCACGTTCGTGGGTTCTAGCCCCGCGTCAGGCTCTGTGCTGACAGCTAGCTCAGAGCCTGGAGCCTGCTTCCGGTTCTGTGTCTCCTTCTCTCTCTGCCCCTCCCCCTCTCATGCTCTGTCTCTCTCTGTATCAAAAATAAATTAAAAAAAAAAAAGTGTGCCCTGTAAAATCCAGCCTGATAGTCTTTACCCTTTGATTGTGTAATTTAATCTATTAACATGTCATGTTATTATTAATATATCTAAATTTATATCTGCCATTTTACCTTTTGTTTTCTATATATCTCATGTATTTTTTTGTTTTCTATTCTTCCTTTATACCTTTTTTGAAAATATTAAATGAATATTTCCTTGTGTTACTTTTAAATTCCTTAAGTTATTTATTTCCATTTTTAGAAGTTATTTTCTTTTTTTTTAATGTTTATTTGTTTATTTTGAGAGAGAGAGCATGAGTGGAAGGGACAGAGAGAGAGGGACAGGGAGAATCTCAAGCAGGCTCCCATGCTGTCAGTGCAGATCCAACACAGGGCTTGATCTCATGATCTGGGCCGAGATCAAGAGTCAGATGCTTAAACAACTGAGCCACCCAGGTGTCTCTAGAAATTATTTTCTTAATGATTTCTCTATGGCTTACCATAACTTATCTGAATCTACTTCATATTTAGACTAACCTAACTGTACTGATACATAAAAATGTTATTATCTCATAGCTTTCCTCTTTCCCCTTTTTGTGCTGTTATTCTACTTATTACCTGAATATATGTTACGAAAACACCAATGCTTTAATATAATTATTACCTTCTAAAATTTAAGATTATTAAAGAAGCTGAGAAGAAAAAATGAAGAGCAAGTATATATTTGTAGAATATGTTATATTTACTTTTCATTTAAATTTGACATGTCAAAAGTCCCATCACTCTCAAATGTGTTATTTAATTCTCTTTTGCAGGGTATTTATTACTATATTTATCATACATAAAGAAGAGATTATAAAACACATAGCTTGAAAAATAATAACATATTGAATATTTGCATATAGGACATCTAGGTTAAGGAATAGAAGCTCTCAGAGTGCCTGAGTGGCTCAGTCAGTTAAGTGTCTGACATTGGCTCAGGTCATGATCCCACGGTTCATTAGTTTGAGCCCCTCTGTGCTGACAGCTCAGAGCCTGGAGCCTGCTTTGGATTCTGTGTCCCCATTTCTCTCCTCCTCCCCTGCTCATGCACGCGCACACACGCTCTCTCTCTGTCTCTCTCAAAAATAGATAAACATTAAAAACAATTTTTAAAATAATAAATAAATAAATAATAAATAGAAGCTCTCTGTGTGCCCTGTATGTACTCATTCTTTATATGGTGTCCCGTCCTCTTCCCCAAAAGAGGATGACTTTTATATTAATAATTCTTGTGTATGAATAAACTCCTTGCTTTTCATTATTGTTTTACCATGTATATACTTATCTTTAATTTGTATAATGTTTACTTTTGAATAACTGAATAGAAAGCCAAATATGGTTACTAAGGAAAAATTAAGATTGCCACTGGTAGATGAAGTATTCCTAGAGTAGATAGGTGAATAGTTTCTGGATCACAACATGGTTTTATCTCCTGAGAATTTACAAGAGCCAACTTTGGGGAATGTCTGTGTACACGGTAAATGTAGTGAGTTATGATCAGCACAGAAGTTAGTTACTGCCGTTGGGCATCTGGTAGGGGGTAGTGTAAATCAGGAATGGAGAGGAGGAATTTCATCAGAACAAATTGCAACAAGCCAAATACAAATAAGAACCTGGGTCAGGTTCATCTGGGGATTCTGACCTCAAGTGAAAAATCTGATATAAGAGCAGCATAGCTCTGGATGATGAAAGTCCTCAACAAATCTGTCCCTTGAGTCTCAATTGCTACAAGTGGATTTCCTTGCATCTTTTGCATAGCTGTCATCCTGGACTTTCCCTTCATTATCCCATTGAGAAATCCTTTTGCCTCTCGCCTGCCTTGGACCTCCTGCATATCTTTGTTGTCTTGTTTTTTTCTCTTATTTTGGTAGAGTGCATTCTCTGGTAGCACACTGAAGGCAGATATATAGGAGGCAATTTTTTTTAAGACTTGCATTGCTGAAAATACCTTTATTCCACCCCTGATAGATGGCTTGATTGAATATAGAATTCTACACTAGAAATAATTTTCCTTTAGAAATTTGAAGGTATCACTCCCCTGTCTTCTTGCTTCCTGTGGCTATTGAAATTTCAGACCATTCTCCATTCTAATTCATAATCCTTCTTAATCCTTCTAACTCTTAATTCTTTATATATCATCTCTGTCTTTCTGTCTGTCTGTCTCTCTCCTTGGAAACTATTAGGATCTATTTGTTGTCCTCAGTATCTTCAAAGTTACAGATGATGTGCCTTGGTATTAGTATCTTTTAATCTTTTTACTTGGCCCTTTGAAGGTTCTTCCAATCTAACAACTCCCATCCTTCTGTTCTAGAAACTTTTCTTAATTAGTTCACTCATGTTAAGCTCCCTTCTTTCTTTCTGGAGTTCTCATTTCTCATTATTCGGCTGCTGGGCCTCTTGGCCTACTCTTCTAATTATTTTATCCTTTTTTCCATCTCTTTGCTTTTTTGAAGATTTATATTCCAAAGTTTCTCATATGGTTTTAATATCCAAGAGCTCATTTTGTTCTCTGAATGTCCCTTTTTTATTGTATCCTATTCTTGCTTCATGAATGCAGTATTTTCTTTTATTTTAATAAGTATATTAAGGAAGGTGTTTTGGGGGGATTGGATGAATAGTCTTCTTTACTTTGCATAATCTGTGTATCCTCCAAGGGTTTTTTTTCCCCTGAATGTTTTGATCCTTATCGTATATGTTAGAAGCTTTCCTAATTCTTTGATATTTGTTTTGTTGTAGAGCAAGGAGATCTTTAGAAATTGTTGTGAATGTATTAAGTTTAAGATGCTAATTAGATATCCAAGTGGAGATTATGAGTAAAGCAGTTAGATGTACAACTCTAGAGCTTAGGAGAGTGGTCCAGGGAATGAAATTTAAGTGTGTTGGTATATATAGACAGTATTCAAATTCATGTGTAAATTCAAATTCATGCGTAAAACTAGAAAGGGCCTGAACTCTGGGGCACTCCAACATTCAGATATCAACTGGAGATATAAATTTGGAAGGTATCAGTAGAGAGATGGTCTTTGAAATAATGACTTTTCAGGAGTGCCTGGGTGGCTCAGTCAATTGAGCATCTGATTCTTGATTTCAGCTCATGTCATGATCCCAGAGTTATAGGATCAAGCCCCACATTGGCCTCTGCACTGAGCATGGAGCCTGCTTAAGATTCTCTCTTTCTCCCTCTGCCTGTCTCCCTGCTCACACTGTCTCTCTCTCTAAAATAAGTTTTTTAATTAAAAAATGAAACAATGACTTTCCTGTTTGTGAAAAAACTGAGGGAATTCGTTTTCCATGGCAGCTTAAAGTAGCCAAAGAGCTCAAGTGAAGATTCTGCTGAATTCTGTATCTTTGATAGAGACACAGGTGAGTACTCTCTTCATTCTCCCTTTAAATACTAAACCATACAGCAATCTAGTGATTCTCAACCAGGGACCATTTTTGCCCTGCTCCTTATCAGGGGACATTTGGTAATGTAGGGGGCGTTTTGTTGTCATGACTAGGAAGAAGGTTCTGTTGACATCTAGTGGGTTTGGAGGCCAGACATGCTGCTAAACAGCCTACAATGTACAGGGCAGCTGCCCATTATAATCACTCTGCCCAAAATGTCAGTAGTGCTGTGGTTGAGAAACTTTGAGATAACTCCACTGGATAATTTCTCTTCCCATTTGTCACAAGGTTGGGGGGGGGCGGAAACTCTGAAAGTTTCAGTATAGGGAATATTAAATGTGTGTGGTCTGTTTAGGTCTAAGAAGTACTGATAATAGGGGCACTTGGGTGGCTCAGTCAATCAAGCATCGGTCAAGCGTCAGTCAAGCGTCTGACTTTAACTCAGGTCATGATCTCACTGTTTATGGGTTCAAGTCCTGTATCAGGTTCTGTGCTGACAGCTCAGAACCTGAAGTCTGCTTTAGATTCTGTGTCTCCCTCTCTCTCTGTCCTTCCACTGTTAATGCTCTGTCTCTTTCCCTCAAAAATATTTTTTAAATATTAAAAAAAGTACTGATCATAGTGTGACATTTGACCAGACACTTTTTTGGCTCCAAACCTTTGTCACTGTGTGTGTTCCTTCTTGGTAATCATGTGAGTCCATGCGTGGGACTGACTACAAAACAAGTGACACAGACCGTCCTTCTGTGACCCAAATTTTGAAGCCTATGTGAGAAGGAAACATAGGTTAAATATGCCCTTGAGATAAAGTGATTTTTCTTTTCGGATGGCTCTAGTAACTGAGATAGTTGGCCAAAAATTAAAACAGAGCTAAAATTATTCTTGTCTCTGATGAGACTGTTTTTGACAGTGTTGGTTTGAAAATGTTCTGGACTGGATCTATGCAGCTGCAATCTTATGGTCCTTTTACATTAAATGATCCTTTTTAGTACATTGTTGCTTACTGACTTTTCTGTCATTGCTCCTACTTGACATGGTTCAGAACTCAGTCAGTGGTTTAAATATTAGTTTATTGGCCCCTGTTCAAAAAAATGTGTTGCAGCAACATGTATGTCAGCAACATCAGTTCCATGAGAAGGTTCATAGTAGTCCCAACAAAATTATAAAGTCTAACAGTGCAGTTATAAAACTCCTGCTTAATCAAAATCTAAAACGGTTATTGTAGAACAGTTTTTAAAGTGGCTGTTATGAATGAATGTTTGACATCTCAGAATTTTGTCAATTTCTGCTTGCATTTTACCTTCAAGAACAACTTCACTAATACTTTGCATAAAATGTACTACATATCTATTATTTTCATGGCACAAAGGATATTAGTAGGTCATAAGGAGATGGCAACCTCCCCAGGGTCACAGCAGCAATGTCAAATTCTTTGTTTCCCATTGCATACAAAATGAAATCAAGGCTCATTAAATGAAATCATGGCATTCAGGGCCATATACAATCTGCCCTCAACCTGCCTTTCAACATTATCTTCCTTGGCCCACCTGATCAATCATTGGGCAACAAATTGTTGAGTGTCTACGACTCCTTTAGACAGTAATAAATAGTGGAGTGTATCCCCATTATATATGTTAGACGCAGTACCTGTCCTCCTGGAACTTAGAGTGTAGAGAGAAAAACAGTCAAGTGAAGAGGCAATTACAAAACCCAATAACCTAACTACTAGCCACCCAGCCATACCTAGAGACTTGCAGTTCAGAAAGCCTAAGACAGCAGTAGCTTCATTGCTCCCTTGCCCATGACCTGGTTGTTGACATTGAGGGGTGGTTTCTAGTCCTAGAGTTCCTGGGAGCATTTCAGCATTTGGAGAACTGCCTGGGGATGTCAGACCTGCTCTAAAGTGGGATCAGTACAGACCTCATGGGCCCCAATGCAACCAGACCCATTCCAGGGAAGCCTCAGAACCACTCAATATCTGAGACATGCTATATGAGGTCCAAGATGATAGTCCCTTCCCTTGCTCCTTAAATTTAGAATGTAGAGCCTGAGACAGGGCGACCTTCCATGCAGGTGGGTTTATTACAAGATTTCTCTCAAGAGAAACCAATAAGCAGTGAGGGAATCTGCACAGGGCAGGGCAGGAGCTAAGCAAAAATGTGGTATCAACTGAGGTCTAGCTTTAACCTGACCCACGGGAGTGCTCTTTAGCTTGATAGATGGTGACACCAAGTTGTCCCACCTTGAAGCAAGGGAAGTAGGCTGTTGTGCCCCCAGAATCAATCAGTTATTGACTATGAACCAATCTCAGAGAGAGGATGTAACATCTCAAGCATTTCTGGGCAAGCTGTCTGCCATGGCTGAGGCAAATTACTTGGCGAAGGGGCCAAGTGGGAAGCTTTAACAGTCAACACTCACAGCATCTATAGCACGGGTGCCCACCAAGCCGAGTAAAGGGGATCTGGTCATGGCATCAACTGCACCTACTACACCCAGAAAATGTGCAAGACCAGAGCAGCCTCCAAGTCTTTTGTGTCTGTGTCCAGCTTTGAAACAATTTTCTAGAGATTCCCATATGGGTGTCTTTTCTGATTTACTCATCAATACCTGCTTTACACTTCAAATCTCAAAATTACTTTTAGACATTAAAAGGTTATAATTTAAATTCTTAGGTTTCCTTCTCAGTGATCAAATGTTAATAATTAACCTGAAGACTAATTTAAACAAAATTTTCAAGCTGAGTTCACAAAAAGGAGGACAGTTTCAAGAAAGGTGTCAATAGCTTAATGCTACCCCAGCCATGGACATTTTAAGTGTAATCTGTATTTTTTTCTTCTTGGGAAAAAGTTGGGCACAGGAGCAAACGTAAGTGAAAAATCCCATTTTCATTTGCAGTGTATTTTGGTTATGCTTTTATAGAAAACAGAACTCAATCACTGCTGCATGAAATTAATTTTCTACTTCTGAAAACTCCAAGTTAACTTCTTCTTTTCTCTTTTGTCCAATGCTGTTATTCTGTTTTCTACATGAGTACTTTGTGAGCACTGCATGGCTTGTATTCTAAAACTTTGTATTTTTCCCAAGCTGTTACCTCTGCCCCAGGGAAGAGTAACTTACTGATGGGTATTTTGATTAAAAATAGATTCTTAAAAAAAGCAGAAGCGTGATCTCTATTTGCATCTCTTATAGTGGACTCTATTAAACATCCCCCTGACTATAACAGATCAAAACCACTTCCATCTGCCTCCTTGAAATCTCATCGTTGGATACTTTTAGGAAGCTATCCTGACTTTATCATAGATAATAAAACTTTGAGAAATAAAAAAATGTTAAGCATAAGAAACACTGCTAATTTCATTAATTCTAAGTGAAAAATGTTTTTAAATTATGTTTATTAACAGTCTGACTCTATCATTTCACTGTTTCAACAGATATGTTGTCTCAGCACCTAAAGTATTCTATGTTGGAGCCTCTGAAAATGTAGTAATTCAAGTTCATGGATACACCGCCTCATTTCCTGTGACCATTGCTATTAAAAGTTATCCTGACAAAAGTTTTACATATTCTTTTGGCCAAGTTAATTTGTCTCCAGAAAATAAATTCCAAAGCTCTGCAAACTTAACTGTATGTATTCTGATCACAGTTTCTTTGATATGCCAAGTGTTTCTTTGTAAAGCACACATTGATCCCTTTTTACATGTAGGTATAAAAATGTGTTACATCATACTATTAAGTGCATTTACTAGATGATAAAAATGTCATATGTTTGTAAGTGGGAAATGTTAAATAAAGAATCTGCCTCTGATTTGGGGGCAATGTAAGAAATGTAAAAGTTTGAATGAAGCAGATTAAGGTTGTTAAGGTGAAAAGATTTGATGACATGAGTTGAAAACGAAATCAACCACCACATATAGCTCCTTAAAGATTGCAAGATGAATACAGTAGTCCCCCCCCCCCCCGCTGCCCCTTATCTACCGTTTCACTTTTTGTGGTTTGAGTCAACCATGGTCAACCATGGTGTCCAGAAGCAGATGATCATCCTTCAGATGTATCATCAGGTCAATAGTAGCCTAACACTATGTCACGTGCCTGCCTCATTCCCCTCACTTCATCCTATCAAATAGACATTTTATCATCTCACGTCATTACAAGGAGGAGAAGGGTGAGTATGCTACAGTAAGATAGTTTGAGAGAGGAAAAGAGACCACGTGTGTATAAAATTTATTACAGCATGTTGTTATAATTGTTCTATTTTATTAGTTATGGTAATCTCTTACTGTGCCTAGTTTATACATTAAACTTTATCAGAGGTATTATGTATAGGAAAAAAACAGTATTTATAGGGCTTTGTACTATCCACAGTTTTAGGTACCTAGTAAGGTGTCTCATAATGTATCCTCCACAGATAAAGGAAGACTACTGTACTGGAAAGAGATTAAATACTTAAATTTGATATATTCAGAGGAAAAAATGAGAGGAAGAGAGACATAGACGTAGATTGGACCCCGTTGATCTAAACACATCAAAGAAGTGAATGGAGAACAATTTGAACATTTGTTTTCCTAAATTATGTACAACATTTTAACCTCTTTGTTCTTCAAAATTAATTTTATCCTAAAGTATATACCTATCATAGGCTTTTTAAACTTTCTGTTTGGATTTGAACCAAACAAGTTTTCTTTCAAACAGATTGGTGAACAAGGTTCAAGGAAAATTAGAGACATGTCCACAACCCTATTTCTATAAAACATACTGACCATCTGCAATATATTTGAAGAGGGCTCCATGCTAATTCCATAATGACCAACAGACTTGAAAAACATTAGCAAAAGAAAGTTTTCAAAGTACAAGTACATTTAGAATTGTAAATATAAGAGATACTACCATGTGATAAGTCATGTACTCCACTCTATGTGACGTATCCCCCCTGCTGCATTGCTGATAAGCTTTTGAGCTTTTGATTTTTCTAAATGACTTGGTTATTTTGTCTATTAAAAATTGAATTTTGTTCAGTGATTGTAACTTTTAATAGACATTACATCTGGATAATTTTTGAGGTGATTGCTTCAAACTAAATTTGAGAGGAAACGAAAATACAGAGGTGTTCCTGGAAAAAATGTATTTGTTTTATTTTACAAAATTTTTATTTGTTGCAAGTAAATAATTATTCAAATTATTTTCATAGCTACTTAAAAGCTTTTATTATCTTAAGATTATTATATAATATTCCTTTATTAACTTTTCTTTAAACAGATACAACCAAAAGATTTATCTGGAGGACCAAATGCAGTTTCATATGTTTATTTAGAAGTTGTATGTGATCATTTTTCAAAAGCAACAAAAATTCCACTACGCTATGACAATGGATTTCTCATCATTCAGACCGACAGACCTATTTACAATTCACATGAGTCAGGTATAATAAAGAGGGAATTTTAATTTCTGGGGTAAAAATGGGATGACCTAGTTAATGGTATTGAGACCAGTGGGTTTTATTTTTTGGGGGAAAAATTAGTTAATTCCCAAGTTTATACCATACACAAAACTAAAGAGTTGACAAACTAAAAGTTAAATTGTATATTATAAAAACAAAGAATTAGCAAAATATGAATATAATTTGGAGGTAGGGAAGACCTTTCTTAGAATGATGTCAAATCGACTTTTAAAATGTTAAAAAAAAAGTCTTGTTGGGGCGCCTGGGTGGCTCAGTCAGTTAAGTGTCCGACTGCAGCTCAGGTCATGATCTCCTGGTTCATGGGTTCAAGCCCCACATCTGGCTCTGTGCTGACAGCTCAGAGCCTGGAGCCTGCTTCATGGATTCTGTCTCCCTCTTTCTCTGCCCATCCCCTGCTCATACTCTGTCTCTCTCTCTCTTAAAAAGAAATAAAACATTAAAAAAAAAAACTTGAAGTGACATATTATAGAACTTAATACCTAAGGCTGAATTTTAACTTGAAAACTATCTCATGTTTATTCTCAATATCCTCTTCTTTTACAAATTGTATTTCAGTTTCACATTAAGGTAGAAAATTGTGAACCAAATTACAAAATGCTCCTAGCAATGTTTGTCTCCCACGTTTCCATTGTAAACAGCTTAAGTCTTCTTCCAGTAAATCCTCTTTTAGAAATGATCTCAAGGGAGAGAAGGCAGATCAGGTAATAGGTAGTGCAGTAGTGCTTTCTGAATTGCCATTAAAGACGATGGCAATGGTGATGATGCTTATTAGGTGACAGAAGATGGAGGTCACCTCTGTAATTTTATCAACAGGACAAGCTCCCTGCCAATACACATGAACTGCTTCTTAGATACTCAGAGCTGTTCCTTGGAAGCCTGATAAGAAAATCACTGCAGGTCTAAGGAGAGATGAGACTCTCACCCTTCTGTGCACCTACATACTTCATTATACCTTGAGGTATGCGGATTCTTGCCTGCGGTTTTTCTTCTAGAGAATGCTTCACTGGGTCTGTTGACACAATTTACCACTTATGTTCCTTCTCCTCTATAATAATTTCAGATATGAGGGAGCTGCAGCCTTTCTTATCTATCAGTGGTTAACAAATACAAAAAGTTGATGGGACCCCTGGGTGGCTCAGTCAGTTAAGTGTCCAACTTTTTATTTCAGTTCAGGTCATGATCTTATGGTTTGTGAATTTAACCTCCTCATCAGCCTCTGTGCTAACAGCCTGGAGCCTGCTTGGTATTCTGTCTCCTTCCCTCTCTGCTCCTTCCCCACTTGATCTCTGTCTCTCTCAAAATAAATAAAAATAAACTTAAAAAATTAAAAAGTTCAAAAATACTTAGCAAGTTGAATCATATCTTAAATGCATAAAGAGAAATATTTAAAAGAACCCATTCAGGAAATTTTAATATAAAGTTCACATCCAATATTCTAATTTATCTTTTTCTTTTTCCTTCTTTCTTTTTCTTTCTTTCTTTCTGTCTGTCTGTCTGTCTGTCTGTCTGTAAAGTAAGCTCTATGCCTAAAGCAGGGTTTGAATTCATGATCCTGAGATGAAGAACCACATGCTTCTACTGACTGAACAAGCCAAGTGTCCCTAATTCATCTTTTCCTTTAAACTAGGATTTTATGTTTGGGCTTTCTAAATTTTAAGTTTCATGACCCTCATGTTATAGGGTTATTAATAACATTGTCAGATCATTTAGAGTTTAACACAGTTTCTAATAATGACAATTTTTTTTCTTATAGTACAAGTTAGAATTTATTCGTTGGATGAAGACCTAAACCCATCACAAAGAGAAGTTAACGTAACTCTTAGAGTGAGTATGCCTTTAATTTAAATCAAATTTTAACCTTGGCATTTTCATTATATGAGTAGTTTTTGTTACTATAACACAAGTTGGGTATGGCATTAATCTATTCAGTATGATGTAGCAGCAGGCATTTATATAGCACCTACTATGGGTACAACCTGGTAATCTTATACTTCTTTTATCCTGATTGCTAATTTTTGTGTATAAATTAAATGTTAGTTGCAATATGTTTTATCTGAACTCATGTAAGAACACCCTTTAGTGACTCCATTTCCAAAGTGGATGTAGTTGATTAGTTTGTATCCTCTTGCCATCTACAAAGAAGCATGGGCAGATGTAGTGAGGGTTCTAGAAGTATAAATTGTGGTACCTGTGAGAAGTCCATTACATGCAGTATATCATTACAACAGTCTCATACAATCAATATGATTATTATCTCCTTTTATGGAAGACAAAGCTGAGGGTTAGAGAAGCTAAGTAACCACTGAGACCATACTGATACTAATGAGTTGAATCAGGATTCAAACCCAGGCCTGTCCGTCTCAAGAACCTTAGCACCTTAGCCTCTCTTGATTTCTTTGGGAGCTTATAGGATGTTTCCCTCTGTGAGTATTTGAGTTTAGCTAACCTGACAAGCACACATAATACAGCAAACCAAGTGAGGGATTATGTAGTACCAATAGCAGGCCAGCTCAAACAAGAGGCAAAGCTAGAGATGATTACTAAATGATTCTAGAAGGACTTATGAAAGGACAAAGCCTAGTCCTGAGCCTGGTTTTAATGGAAACCATGGAGAGGGTTTGCTATAAGTGGGATGATGTCCTTAGGTGTCATGGAGCCAGGAAGAAGCATGATGTGGAGATGACCATGACAGTGGCTTCGCTACAGCAGACTGACCCAGAAACACTGACAGGGAGACAGTTGACTGCTTTGAAGCATTATTTTACATTTGGGGAATTATGGGGGTTCAGACTGATTCAAGTGAACCTGTTGCAGAATTCCTCCACAAATCCTATCCTTCCCTTGTCAGAGATCCCCATGGAGATAAGACATTGAACAGGTAGAGGCTGAACCTGGCCTAATGTGTTCAGGTTTGATCTTGAAGAAACACAGAGCCAAAGAAGCCTTGTGTGCACAGCACAGCATTATGAAAATGGTGTTTGAAGGTTATCTGGAAGTGCAGTTCAGGAAGAAGGGTGGTGGGAAAGAGTCCTGGTGGGGATTGCTTAATTTATCTTAAATATTTACTATACTACTGACACACCTGTTCAAAGTATGGTTTTGTGCCTGAAAAGTTCGTCTTTGTTGACAAGCCTGACCAGGTGTCATCACCTCAGTGCCAGGCCAACATTGCATGTGCTTAGTTTCAACAAAGTTCCTTAGCATTTAGTGAATATTTCTGTAAGACTGTCAACCACATGTTATGATTATGTGCAACTTCTGTACTTATAGTTGTTTTTTTAAAAAAATAAAACTCGCTTTTCTTTTCACTCAAAGGATCCAGAAGGCTCAGAATTTGCCATGGTAGGAAAAAAGGCGCATAATGGAATGATCACTTTTCTTAACTTCAGGATTCCAGTTAATCCTAGGTATTTATTTTATTTTATTTTGTGCAGATAAACATTTGTCTTATTGGCTAACTGATCTGTGTAATTGCTGAGACCACTATGTACAGACAAAAGAGAGGGTGTTTTATTTCTTGGTCTCTTCCTACATGAAAGTGAAGGGCAATGTGTTTAAAAACAAGTAGCTTTTCATGAAATCCCAAGTACTTTAACTTATTTTTCGGTAAATTTGTTTCTCTTGAAAGCAGTGGAGGTGTCTGGGGTTATTGAACAGTCTGATGGAGCCATTTACCTGTGACTGGAAGGTGCTGATGTACACAAAGATTGGTTCAAGCTGTTCTCGGCTCAGGCTGTTCTTATCAGGCCCTGTGGAATACCTTTCCAGCCAAAAGGAAGGTGGAACCTGCTGGGGCTCTTGTCCATTGAGGCAGGGAGCCTGATGTAAGACTGCTAGCTGTAGGCACGAAGCTAGTCTTCTCTATTCAGTTCAGTGAGCACCTTCCACACCAAAGTCCAGGTAATAGACACTGTGGGAGACAGACCCTGCCCCCTAAATGCTGAGAGTACAATAGAAGAAAGAAAACAAATGTTTGAAAGGAAGATGTCCACTAATGTGTGTTTAATATTCTGTAGAGGATTTGGAATTTTCTCCGACATTTATTCCCAGAACTTGGAAGATACTTTTGAGATTCGATTTGAAACTTATGTTGCAGAAAGTCTTGAAAATGTAATACTTCAAAGCAGTGAAGTGTTTTTCTGCAGTAAAAGAACTGACAGTATACCAAGCACTCTGCTAAATTCTTTATTGTTGCCATTTTCAAGATGGAGAAATTGAGGCTCAGATAAATGTTTAGGCCTGTCCAAACCACACAACTTTAAATGGTGGACCTGAAATGGGAACCCAGATCTCTCTGTCCAGGCTCATCCTTACTCTTTCTTTCTACCACACGGTCCCTCTAAAACTAATTTTACTCTGGACTCAGTTGTAAAATTTTCAAAACTATGTATTTGTACCATTTTGATAAGTTTTACCTGATTGAATGGTCCTAGAAATGTAGCCTTGACTTTCTGGCATGTTATGTAGTGCAATATGTATATTAATATGTTTAAACTTTAAGCTTGGTTTATCAAATTAATAAACAGTACCTTTAGATGAAAAGCATATTCTAGCTAAATAAATACTATGATATACTAGAGAATGAGTCAGTAATATGCAAATAAATTTCAGTATATTTACAACTCCTCCAAAATGCATATTTTTGTTTATAATTTTAAAACATCTTTCAAAAATAGTATATTAATTAGATGGTGCATAAATCTGAAACTGCTGTCAGGGTCATCTAAACATGAAGTTGTGGTCAAGGGTTTTGGAGCCAGAATAACCACGTTTGAATCCGAGTCCCACTGCTTCCTAGCTCTATACCCCTAAGCAAGTTACTTCACCTCTGTGAGCCTCATTTCTCTAAAGATAAAATGGGGGTAATAATATAACCAGTTCCATGGTATTTTGTGAGGATTAAATGAGTTAATACATGCAAAGCCCTTAAAACAGTGCTTGCCCTATACTAAGTGCTCATTTGAATGTTACTTATAGTTATTGGGTGAATTGGAGATACATTACTTGGTGATGCCTAAAGTTTTAAATGCATTGCTTTCACAGATACGGTGTATGGACAGTGAAAGCTGTGTACAAAGAGGACTTCACAACAGAAGGACTTACACACTTTGAGGTTAAAAACTATGGTAATTTCTCATAAGTTACTGAGATTTCCTATGTGTATTTTTGAAAACTGTTCTCAATAATTTCATAGACTAAGGGCTCATTAAAGAATAAATACAGGACAATGAGGAGTGGTAGAGAGAAGTGGGCTGGCAGACAGAAGGCCAAAGACCTGGGGCTCTTCATCTGGCTCACCTCAATTCAGTCACTGAACTCTGAACCTTGTTCGCTTGTCATCATTCTGCAGAGAGTCAAGTCCTGTAAGGAGGCAGATTAGATCATGTTCTTGCAAGATCCATGGTTCTCTGACACTCCTAGGGATCATCTAGGCTGATCGCCTCATCCAAAAAATGAGGCCGGCTGAGGAGGGTCAGACCCAGAGAAATGGGAAGACTGGTCTAGGCTTCACAACCACTTTGTCCAGGCTGACAAAGAGAATGGCACCTCTGACTTAGCCAGTGCTCTTTCCCATGGAGCCCTAAAAATCAGCATTGTTTGGAAAACTACAATGTTTAGAAAAAAACAAAATATAACTTACTTTGGAAATATTAACATTAATTGTACTAATAATTAACAGTAATAATTCCTTCTGTTCATTTCTCAAAGGGGCTAGATTATTTTTTTAATGTTTTTTATTTATTTTTGAGAGACAGACAGAGACAGTGTGAGCACGGAGGTCAGAGAGAGGAAGACACAGAATCTGAAGACAGGTTCAGGCTCTGAGCTGTCAGCACAGAGCCTGACACGGGGCTCAAACCCACAAACCGCGAGATCATGACCTAAGCTGAAGTTGCATGCTTAACTGACTGAGCTACCCAGGTGCCCCAGGGGGTAGATTATTTATTTGTATGCTCTTATGTAAATTTCTTACTGAGCTATTTAAACCATGTTCTCTGCTTACCAGGTTGATGAAGACTCAAAGAGGTATTTATAATTAGGAGAAAGAGCAATCACATGTAAAAATTTGAAATATTAGACATGCTAAAACCATAGCAACAAAATACCCTCTGAATCAATTAAACTGAACTTCAGAGTTGCTTTGTTGACACTCTTAGACACTGTTCATAGGTACAAAGTCCTTGCTCTATCTTTTCATTACTGGAGGGCATTTTTCTCTGACACAAAGAAGCAGCCAGGGGGCACCTGGGTGGCTCAGCCCGTTGACCTTCCCACTCTTAATCTTGGCTCAGGTCATGATCTCACATTTTGTGGGATCCAGCCCTGTGTCAGGCTCCATGCTGCTTGGGATTTTCTTTCTCTTTTCTCTCCCTCTGTCTCTGAGCTTCTTCTGCTTGTGTGTGTGTGTACGCGCTCTCTCTCTCACTCTCTCTCTCTCTCTCTCTCAAAGTAAATTAAAAACAAAAAAGTAGTCAGAACACAAGACACTTGCTTTGCCCTTCTGCAGCCAGCCCCTCCCTACCCATCCTAGTCACCAAGGAGCCAAGTCTCCCTCTTTCTGAAAGGCAGCTTCTCCTATTGGGTGAAGCAGCCTGCAGAGCAGTGCATAAGTAGGACTGTGAAACCCAGAGTCACTCCTTGAATGGGCAGAAGACATGTTCCTGTAAGCAGTCAAAAACTGCTCTTTGTGAGTTACAGCCTCCAAGAGCTGGACAGTCTAAAACTTCCCTTTGTTCTAATTCTCATTTTTGTAAGAGTTATTTTCTACAGCTAATAATTAGAAGATGCCTTTTCTGAGAGTTGAAGATTTACACTCACATTTTGGACACTGAATGGGAATGAGTCATCAAACACTAGATGCTAAAGGAACAAAGAATTTCCAATTCAATAAACATTCACCAAACTCTGTATGAACGGCACTTGGAGCAAAGGTTTATACAGGTCAACAAGATCAGGACTTGTCTTCACGGAGCTCAGACTTTGACAGCAACACATGTGCTTTAATAAGGGCATCACTGCTAGAGCAGAAAGATGACACTGATCCCTGGTTAGAAGCTAAAGAAGCTGGAGAAGCTTTATGATTGTCACGAAAAAGGATACCTATGTGACTGATACTGTTAAGTCCCATTGCACCGAAGTTTCTTGCTTGAAACATAGTTTAAACTGTGTGTGTATATACATATATACATTTCTCTCTCTCTCTTTTTTTTTTTGGCCTAGATTTACGTCCAGTGGAACTACACTTCTTTGTCTCAGTAGAACCAGAAAAGCACTTCATTAGCTATAAAAACTTTGAGGACTTCAAGATTACTATAAAAGCTAGGTAAGAACATTTCTATTTTCAGATTAATGTAGCCCCTGAATGTGAAACAGCTTTCATTTCAAGAGTCAAAATTGACTGATTAGTAGTGCTTGTATGAGGTCCTATGTTGAAAAAGACTTTGAGGTTCAATGTAAAAAATACTGTGATTAATCATATCTGATAGCTGTGGGAAGTGGATTCGAGGAGATTCACCTGAAGCGTATTGGCTGAGTTCAGTCTTAGAGTTATTCTACAGTCTTGTAAGCAAAGAATCCTAAAGATTGAAATCATGGTGACTACTCAGGTGACTGTAACTGTTTAGGTATTAAAAATATTATATAAAAAACATTCAGTTCTTTATAGTCATGACTTCATTAACATTAATTTATCATACAACTGAATTATCAAAAGCAGTTCTAGAACAGATTGAAAAGGCTCAGAACTCCCACGTGGCAGATGAGTGAATGGGAACACTGACTTGCCTGTTTTATATTTAAATAGGGAACGTTTATGTTTTTCTTTGACTCAAAGGTAAATATGGTACTAAACTGAAAATGACATGTCTCCAGGATGGCTGTGATATTGCTCCTTTTGCTAAAATGAGCACTGGGGAGCAGGTCCCTGGCTGGGCATGTGACACCGTGCCACAGTCATGGAAGAAGTGTGGGTCTTTACAAAGAGACCTGGGTCCTAAGCTCACTTCTCCATGAATTCGCTGTGAGTTTAAAACTGTGGGAAGCTGAGCAACTTTGTTTTACTGCTCTGGGAACCAATTTCCTCATTTGCCAGTAGAAATAAAAATACTTTACCCTGCACCTGCAGCGTGTAACGAAGAAATGAAGTACTTTGTACCCAGTTCAAGAGTACAAAGCAAATGTCACATTTTATCTGTATATCACTACTATAAATACTATTATCAAAAAGCAATTAATTATATTCTGTTTTGACAGATATTCTTATGATAAGAATGTAACAAAGGCTAAAGTTTCTGTCTTTTTTGGGATAAGAGAAACTTTAGATGAGGATGGAAAAGAAATGATGCATGCAGCAACACAGAAGACAGAGGTAAAAAGAGATCAGGCTACCTTCACAGTCCTGGAGGACTCGGGCCACTCACCAGCCTGTGGAGACTGAAAGTGGGCTTCCACCGTCCCAAGAATCCACAGAATTAAACAGATAAAACAAAACACAATCAATAGAACTTTGGGCTTTGGGAAGTTCCACTGATAAAAGCAGATAAGCTACAGAGATATTTGTCTTCAGTCTGGAAAAGGCTCCATCAGATAGACAGCAGTACACAAATTCTAGCCTCGGATTCTGAATAGGTAGAGACATGACATTCAGTGTCCCGTCTATGATCCTGCAATAAGGCCTGAAGCTTCAG
>NC_043712.1:13245073-13246216 GCF_006229205.1 Suricata suricatta
GATACAGACTGAGGCAACATTTGAAAATACAACAAATGAGAATTCAGCTCACATTAAACTCCAGCGTTGTCACATCAGAGGGAATGTTAACCACAAATGAAGCTACTCCATCATTATAATCTGTTGTACTTTTTATGGGATCCAGTTCTGTCTTCTCCTGAGTTTTACCAACTGTTTTTGCTTTCAGGGTTACTGCAATCCCTCCTATAAAATCAGCAAAGGCATCCTTCACCTGTACCTGTGACCAAACCCATTTCATCTGTTAACATTGATTCTTTATGAAAGGAAAACCCCCCACATAATCCCCTCCTTCAGGCCCAAGCACAAACTTGGTGGGATTTAATTCAGCCGTCAAATGTGGTTCTCAAAGGTCATGTTTTAACCACTCTAGCCATATGTGATATGAACTACATTCAATGTATAGTTATTGAATTTTAATAAGAATAGCACACTGCTGGGGCACCTGGGTGGCTCCGTTGGTTGAGTGTCTGACTTTGGCTCAGGTCATGATCTCATGGTTTGTGGGTTCGAGCCCCACATAGGGCTCTGTGCTGACAGTTAGCTTAGAGCCTGGAGCCTGTCTTCGAATTTTGTGTCTCCCTCTCTGACTCTCCCCTGCTCACGATCTCTCTCTCTTTCTCACAAATAAATAAAACATTTAAAAAATTAAAAAAACCACAGAGCACTGCTCCATGAGCTTGTATCTAGGCCATGGGTTGGAAGAAATGACCATGTTTGGATCCAGACTGTTGTTTTCCTCACAGTTGTCATTGCCTTGTCTATTCCTCACCCTCTATTCATGAGTCTGTGCTGAAGGTCAAGGAGAAGCAAGATCTATCAGACATCCTTTTCCTCTTTCCTCCTGCAGACTAAAAATGCACCCTATTAGATTTTCTAATCATCTAACCTTGATGGAGTATGGAATTCCAGGCTTCAGGAAAAGAGGAGTAGCAACCAAATCCAATGTATAAGGTAAGAGGGCATATTTGATATTAGTCACTTTGGTTTCTTGGAAGAATCCACCTAAGGTAATAAAACACATCACTTAGAATTTGGCGAGTTCTACACTGTAGTACATGGACCTGTATGCATACCCACTCCATCCCTCTGCATTTCTTTATTTGGATAACGATGAGCCATCCA
>NC_043712.1:13246316-13247456 GCF_006229205.1 Suricata suricatta
GATACAGACTGAGGCAACATTTGAAAATACAACAAATGAGAATTCAGCTCACATTAAACTCCAGCGTTGTCACATCAGAGGGAATGTTAACCACAAATGAAGCTACTCCATCATTATAATCTGTTGTACTTTTTATGGGATCCAGTTCTCTCTTCTCCTGAGTTTTACCAACTGTTTTTGCTTTCAGGGTTACTGCAATCCCTCCTAGAAAATCAGCAAAGGCATCCTTCACCTGTACCTGTGACCAAACCCATTTCATCAGTTAACATTGATTCTTTATGAAAGGAAAACCCCCCACATAATCCACTCCTTCAGGCCCAAGCACAAACTTGGTGGGATTTAATTCAGCCGTCAAATGTGGTTCTCAAAGGTCATGTTTTAACCACTCTAGCCATATGTGATATGAACTACATTCAATGTATAGTTATTGAATTTTAATAAGAACAGCACACTGCTGGGGCACCTGGGTGGCTCCGTTGGTTGAGTGACTTTGGCTCAGGTCATGATCTCATGGTTTGTGGGTTCGAGCCCCACATAGGGCTCTGTGCTGACAGTTAGCTTAGAGCCTGGAGCCTGTCTTCGAATTTTGTGTCTCCTTCTCTGACTCTCCCCTGCTCATGATCTCTCTCTCTCTCTCACAAATATATAAAACATTTAAAAAATTAAAAAAAACCACAGAGCACTGCTCCATGAGCTTGTATCTAGGCCATGGGTTGGAAGAAATGACCATGTCTGGATCCAGACTGTTGTTTTCCTCACAGTTGTCATTGCCTTGTCTATTCCTCACCCTCTATTCATGAGTCTGTGCTGAAGGTCAAGGAGAAGCAAGATCTATCAGACATCCTTTTCCTCTTTCCTCCTGCAGACTAAAAATGCACCCTATTAGATTTTCTAATCATCTAACCTTGATGGAGTATGGAATTCCAGGCTTCAGGAAAAGAGGAGTAGCAACCAAATCCAATGTGTAAGGTAAGAGGGCGTATTTGATATTAGTCACTTTGGTTTCTTGGAAGAATCCACCTAAGGTAATAAAACACATCACTTAGAATTTGGCGAGTTCTACACTGTAGTACATGGACCTGTATGCATACCCACTCCATCCCTCTGCATTTCTTTATTTGGATAACGATGAGCCATCCA
>NC_043712.1:13247556-13273388 GCF_006229205.1 Suricata suricatta
GGGGTGGTGTGGGAGACTGTGTGGCTACACATGAACACCGTGGCCATGAGTAGCTGTTTGTCTGCTCCTGCCCCTTCCCTAGCCACTCTCAGGGGGCCACGTGGGTCATGGTTACAAATTATGAAGAGGAGTCAGGCCTCCTCATCAAAAATAATTCATTGAGTATCCTTAACCCTTTTTAATGCCCCCCTATCTTGGGTAGAGCAACAAAACACGGGGTCTCATCCCTCTCAAAATTTAGAACCTTGAGCTAGGAAAGGACCCTGAGAGGTAGTGAATTCATTCATTCATACATTTATGCAAAGGATATTTTTTTATTCAATGTATTGTACAAAACTTTAAGAAGGGAGAACATAAGTTGTTTCCTAAGAACTTCCACATCGAAGTTATATGTTTAAGGCTTAGCTCTTGAGTGAATTTTGATAGTATATATTCAAGAAGTGAAAGCCAGTGAAATGCAGTAGGGTTTGGGAAAATTAGGGAATTAGATTTTAACATTAATAAGTGAGAGACTTGCAACTAAGGTTATCCACAATTCAAGTAGTCCCCATAATGGCCACTAACTGTTTTTCCTCGGGGTTGGGGAATTATTTCCTTTCTCAACAGTTACTGAAATTTTTAGATAAAAGTGACCAGGACTGTGAAAGCAGTGGTGGCAGGAATAATGCTGCAGTGTTCCACTTAGCAGGACTCACTGTCCTCACCAATGCAAATGGAGATGACTCCCAACAAGATGGTAATTAACTGTTTTCAACCAACTAACCTGAATATTCTTGTTATGAACATGCGCCTCTTTTCCTGGACCCATACTGATTCTCCCTCCAAATCCTCCCGGTTCCCACTGCATAATTTTTTTAACTAAAAAAGTTTTATATTATTGTGGTAATAACTCCCAACATGAGATCTTCTACCCTATTAACACATTTTTAAGTGAGGTGTTAAATATATTATTGTTGACTATAGGCACAGTGTTGTACAGCACATCTCTGCAGCTTATTCATCGTGCTTAACTGAAACTTTAGTGACTCCCTATTATCTCCTCCCCCAGCACCTGGCAACCACCATTCCACTCTTTGATTCAATGAACTTGGCTATTTTAGGTGGTAATGTAAGTGGAACCACACTGGTTGCCTTCTGTGACTGGCTTATTTCATTTAGCATAATATCTTCAAGGTTCATTCATGTTGTTGCATATTGCAGAATTTTCTTCTCTTTTGAGGCTAAATAGTATTACGTGCATATGTACGCATACATATATGCTGTATGTATATATATATGTAATGTGTGTGTGTATATATATATCGTGTATATACATTCATGTATATACATACACACAATGGAATACTATACATACACACCCTTTATTCATGCCTCTATTAATGGACATGTAAGTTGTTTCTATACCTTGGCTTTTGTGAATAGGTGTTGCAATGAACACAAGAGAGCTAATATCTCCTAGAGATCCTGATTTGAATTCTTCTTAGATAAGTATCTAGAAGTGGGATTGCTGGGTCATATGGTAGTTCTATTTCTATTTTTTGAGGACCTTCCATACTATTTTTCATAGCAGCTGCCTTACTTTGCATTTCCACCAACAGTGTGCAAGGTTCAAATTTCTCCACGTCCTTGCCAACATTTATCTTTTTTAAAAATAATACCCAATTTGACAGATGTGATTTCTCATTGTGGTTTTGATTTGCATTTCTCTGATGATTAGTAACATTGAGTATTTTTTCATATACCTGTTGGCCATTTGTATGTCTTCTTTGGAGAAATGTCTGTGTCTTTTTCAATTGGGTTATTAGGTTTTGTTTTTGTTTTTACTATTGATTTGTAGGAGTTCTTTATGTATTTTGGAGATTAACCTCTTATCAGATATATGGTTTGCAAATATTTTCTTCCCTTTTATAGGTTATCTGTTCACTCTGTTAATTGCTTTCTTTGCTGTGCTTTTTAAGTTTGATGCAAATTCTACTTGTTTATTGTGTTGGTTGCTGTTCTTTTGTTGTTTTATTTTTATTTTGTAGCTCCTCAGAAATATTTTTTTCTTCAAATTTTTATTTAAATTCTGCTTAACATACAGTGCAATACTGGTTTCAGGAGTAGAATCCAATGATTCATCACTTACATACAACACCCAGTGTTCATCATAACAAGTGTCTGCAATGTCCATCCCCCATCTAGCCCATCTCCCACCTCCCTTCCTCCACCAACCCTCAGTTTGTTCTCTATTGTTAAAAGTCTGTTATGGTTTGTTTCCCTCTTCCTCTTTCTTTGCCCCCTCCCAAGTGTTCATCTATTTTGTTTCTTAAATTCCACATATGAGTGAAATCATATGGTATCTGTCTTTCTCTGACTTACTTCGCTTAGCATAATACACTGTAGCTCCTTCCATGTCATTGCAAATGGTATCGCTGTCTTTTGATACCAAAGCCATGAAATCATTGTTACAACCAATGTCATGAAGCTTTTCCTGTATGTTTTCTTCTAGGAATTTTGGAGTTTCAAATCTTACATTTCCATCTGTTTTCATTTTGAGTTGACTTTTGTGTATGGTATAAAATAAGGGCCCAATTTTATTCTTTTGCGTGTGGACATCCCATTTCCCCAACACCATTTGTTAAAGAGAACCTCCTTTCTCCATTTTGTATCCTTGGCGCTCTTACTGAACCTCAGTTGACCATATATGCATGAATTTGGTTTTGGGCTCTCTATTCTGTTACACTGGTCTGCATGTCTGTCTTTGTAAGGACGCAGGTCCGATTCAGCCTTCCCCTGTCCTTAAAGGGGAAGCTCCAGCTTCTCCAGATGATTGGGCGCACATTAAGGAGGGACAGCTCCTGCGGCACCCAATCGGGAGAGGCTGGCCGATACCTTTGACCTTTCTAGAGGCGGGCCTAGTCACGCCTTACATGGGGGTCCTGGGCCCACTCTGATTGGTCAATACTCCGGATGTTGTGATTGGCTCCCACAACTGCCAGTATTGATGGGGGGGGGTCGGGATTGGATCACTGTACTCCTGTTGTCATTCCCTGTAACTCCCCTTCCCAAACTTATAAAAGCCCTGCCCTACCTTTGTTCGGGGCTCACTCCACGTGGCCAGCGGGTCAATGGAGTCTGTAAGCCTGAGCTTAATCCCGTAATAAAGTCCTTTGCTTTTGCAGGCGTGACTCGGTCTCCCTAGTAGTCTCTGGTGCTTGTTTTGGGGTGATATTACAAACTTGGGCACAACATCTTTATATTGGGATCATACTGTTTGATTATTGTAGCTTTGTAATATTGTTTGAAATCAGAAAACATGATACCTCCAGCTTTATTCTTCTTTCTCGGGATTGACTTGGCTATTCATGGTCTTTTGTGCTTTCATATGAACTATAGAATTGCTTTTTCTGTTTCGGTAAAAAAATGCCATTGGGATTTTGATAGATTGCATCTAATCTGTAGTTCATTTTTGGTAGCACAAACATTTTACCAATATTGAGTTTTCTAGTCTGTGAACATGGGATGTCTTTCTACTTGTTTGTGTCTTCTTTCATTACTCTCATCCGTGTTTGTAACTTTCAGCACTCACATATTGCACTTCCTTAACTAAGTTTATTCTTAAAGTTTTTATAAGGAGGTGCTATCGTAAATTAAATTGTTTTCATAATTTCATTTTTGGATAGTTCATTGTTACTGTATAGAAACACCACTGATTATGTAGATTTTTTTATACTGCAACTTTACTGAATAAGTTTATTAGTGCAATAGTTTTTTATGGAGTTTTTATGTTTTATATATATATATATAAAACCATATATCTGCAAACAAGGACAATTTTACTTCTTCCTTTCTAATTTGAATGCCTTTTTTTCCTTGCCTAATTGCTCTGGCTAGAACTTCCAGCTGTATCTTAAATAGAAATGATGGAGAGTGGGCACCACTGTTGTTCCTAGTCTTAAAGGAAATGCTTTTCAGTTTTTCCCCGCGGAGTTTGATGTTACCTGTGGGCTTTTTATATATGGCCCTTATTATGTTCAGGAACTTTCCTTCTATTCCCAGTTTGTTGTGACTTTTTATTATGAAAGTGATGAATTTTGTCAAATGCTTTCACTGTATCTATTGAGACAATTGTATAGCTTTTAATTCTTTATTTGTTAACGTGGTGCATCACATTGATTGATTTTCATATGTTGAACCACCCTTACATGCCAGATATAAATCCCATTTAGTCATGGTGTGTAAGTCTTTTAATATGCTGTTGGAGTCTCTTTGCTAGTATTTTGTTGAGGATGTTTGCATTTCATTCATCAAGGAATTTTGGCCTGTAGTTTTATTTTCCTGTTGGTGTCTTTGAATGGCTTTGGTATCAGGGAAATGTTGGCCTCATTAAATGAGTTTGAAAGTGTCCTTCCTATTTAATTTTTGGGAAGAGTTTGAGAAGGATTGAAATTAATTTATCTTTAAATGTTTGGTAGAATTCACCAGTAAAGCCATCTGGTCCTGGACTTTCGGTTTGGGGCAGGTTTTTGATTATTGATATAAGCTCTATACTAGTTGTAGGGTTGTTTGGCCCCTCTGTTTCTTCATGATTTAATCTTGGTAGGTTTTATGTTTCTAGGAATTTATCCATTTAGTTTCTTCTGAGTTATCCGGTTTGCTTGCATGAGGTTGTTCATAGTAGTCTTTTGCAGTCCTTTTATTTCTGTGGCATCGTTGTAATGTCTCCTTTTTCATTTCTGATTTTATTTATTTGTCTTCTACCTTTTTTTCTTAGGCTAGCTAAAGGTTTGCCAGTTTTGTTTATCTTTTCAAAATACCAACTCTTAGTTTCGTTGATTTTTTTTAAAATTCATTTCTTTCTTTTACTAACTTTGGGTTTGGTTTGGTTTTTTTCTAATTCTTTGAGGTGTAACATTAGGTTATTTGAGATCTGTCTTCTTTCTTAAATCAGGCATTTATTGCAGTGAATTTTACTCTTAGTACTGCTTTTGCTGCATCCTATAAGTTTTCACATGTTTAATTTTTGTTTTTATTTGTCTTGAAGTTTTTTCTAATTTCATTTGTCTTGAAGTGTTTTCCAATTTCCTTTTCGATTTCTTTTTTGACCTAATGGTTGTTCAAGAGTATGTTGTGTAATTTGCACATATTTGTGAATTTTCCAGTTTTTCTTCTGTTATTTATTTCTAGTTTCATTCCACTGTGGTCATAAAAGATACTTGGTATAATTTCAGTCTTCTTAAATTTGTTAAAACTTAGTTTTGTGATCTGACATGTGATCTATCCTGGAGGACGATTATGTGTCTCTGAGAAGAACATATATTCTGGCATTGTTCGTTAGCGTGCTCTGTGTGTTTGTTAGGTCTGTTTGGTGTATGGTGCTGTTTAAGGCCTGTGTTTCCTTATTGATTTTCTGTCTGGATGTTCTACCCACTGTTGAAAGTGCAATATTGAAGTCTTCTCATATTACTATATTGCTGCCTATTTCTCCCTTCAGTTCTGTCAATATTTGCTTTATATATTTAGGTGTTCTGATGTTAGATGCATATATAATTGTTATATATTCCTGTAGATTGGCTTTTTTTAAATCATTATATAATATCCTTCTTTGTCTCTTGTGACAATTTTGACTTAAAGCCTATTTTGTCCAAGTGTAGCTGCCTGTGTTCTCTCTGATTACCATTTGCATGGGGTATCTTCTTCTATCCTTTACTCCCACAGCACAGTTCTGATAAGCTTGTCAGCTCTGCATGAACCCCCACACAGCATCCAGCTCCCTCTAAGGAATCGGGTCTATCTTAGGTGGGATTAAACTGCTTCAGGATCTTTTCCTCTCTTGCATTGCTTTAAGGCCCTGTGACCAAATCTCACTTGTCTCCTTGGGACGCACCTGAGAGGGAGTCCTGCTCTGTCATACCACTGCCTGGTGTGCCTTCCTCCTATAATCTGCCACAGAAGCTTCACCTTTTCTTCCAACCCCACTCCCAAGCTGGCCTTGGAGAACCCAACGGCTCAGCTGCTCTCTGCTCCTGTCTCTACATCCTGAACATCTAAGTCTGTCCCTAATCCTTCTCTTGTGTCCCCAGCACAGCCCCGCATTGTCCTGATCAGTGAGGAAAGACTGACTGCCGTTGGATGTCCACAGAGCGGAGGCTGACGCAAGTCCGTGGCCGTACACTTGCCTGGGGCTTGGTCAGCATTCTGGGCTCCAAGGAGGCTTTGCGCTGCTTCGTATTCTTTCCCTTTTTGAGATGACTGGGGCATTGGCCTCTGTCATCACATGGCTCCAGAGGGAGTTCTGAGCCCCTGCCCTTTACATTAGCTCCTCTTCCAGGCTCTGGGCCACTGTCCTCTCTCAAAGGGACTGTGCTGATTTGCTAGGGTTGCCGTAAGAAAGTAGTACAGACTGGGTGGGTTAAACAACAGAAACTGTTTCCCCACAGGTTTTGGTGACTAGAAGTTCAAGGCTAAGGTGTCACTAGGGTAGATTTCTTCTAAGCCTTCTTTCCTTGGCCACCTTCTCCCTGTGTGCTCACAGTCTTTCCAATGTATGTATCTGTGTTCTAATCTCCTAAGGACCCACCCACTTTGGATTAAGGCCCACCCAATGACCTAATTTAACCTTAATTGCCTCTTTAAAAACCTTATTTCCAAATATTTTGAGGCATAAGGGATTAGGACTTTAATATTTGAATTTGTGGAGGAAAACTGAATTCAGCACCTAACAGTCAGTTTATACTCAGTCTGACATTGTAACATCAATAGAATGAAACCCTATTTCATGTCTTTAGGCTTTTGTGATATCCACGGTAGGGAGAGGATTTTACTGACTTTTGTGCTTCCTAACTGGGAGAGAAAACACTAAATAGGTTTTAAAGAGATGAACAAACACCTTAAAAATGTGTGTATTTGATGCTTTCTGTCTTATTATGTTTGAGCTTCTTGAGGTAATCGTTTAGCAAAGAACAAGTAATAATACTGCTACCAAAAAAATATGCTTACTCTCCTCACGTAGATCCCTGTATTAAGGTTATATAGACCAGAATTGTTGTGGGAAATAGAACAGATCTCTGATAAAATATACTCAGTCCAACCTGTGGACTGGTAATTTAGATCATCTGATGGAAGCCTTTAGTCTGAGGGATGTTCTCTCTCTGTTTTTTAACAGGTGAATCACTGGAGAAAATTCCCAGATCAAGAAGAGAATTAAAGAAGAAAATAGAAAGTGAAGGTGCTCCATGTTGTTTTCAGAAGTTATGATGAAGTGATCCAGGATCTGCTACGTTTTCTCTGTCTGGCTAACTGATGTAGTATAGATGAAATGATCTGTAGGCACATCCAGCTTTTGCTCTTTATAGGAGTAAAGCAAACTTAGCACAGTCTTTACTTAAAAGAAATAGGTTACCACCATAACCATTCTCTATAGTTATGATAGAGTTGGTTTCTAATTGTCTCGTAGATATTCCTCTCTCTCAGAGTAGCTGGTGCAGCAATTAAATGTATAGCTTCCGCCACGTTCTCACAAAAGCTAGGTCTGATGAACTAGAAAGAAATAACAATTGCTAGTGCTAATTGAGCACTTACTACATTCCAGGCAATATGGATGCCTCATAATCAGATTTTCTCATTGAACACTCACACCAATCTC
Organism: Suricata suricatta; assembly: GCF_006229205.1. Lineage (NCBI taxonomy): Eukaryota > Metazoa > Chordata > Mammalia > Carnivora > Herpestidae > Suricata > Suricata suricatta. Next base: position 13,255,184 of record NC_043712.1, read on the forward strand.
ATGTAGTAGGTATTATTACCTCCGTTTCCCAGATGAAATCATAAGGCCCAGAGAATTTAATAATAAGTAACATGTCCAATATCTTGTGATAGTGAGTGGCACAGGTCAGATTGACAGCAGAGCCCACTGTACGAGGGACTGCTACGCTCTACTGGACACTACTTCTATCCTTTTGATGTTCAGGACCTGGCCAGGTTATGTGGAAGATGGGTCTAAAAGAACCAATTTTAACATAGCATTTACGTTTCAGTTATACTATCAATGATGTCAAGGACTTACAGATATCGTGGTTTAATAATAATGAGGATAATATTATCATTAATAGATATTATTAATAGAATAATGATAATAATATCAATATAAAGCCTCCCCATTCCAGCAGGTATATGCCAACAAAGCATATTTAGAAGGCATCACATAAAACAGTGATTTTAGAATCAGAGACCAGGTGTGGGTCTCAGCTTACTACTTATAGCTATGTGATCTTTGCCAAGTTAAACAGAGACAATTTGTCTCTGCTCTGAGGAGAATTGAATGAGATTGTGCAGATAAGTCACTTGGCTTAGGAAGAACTAATATTTAATGCTTTTTTCTTTTTATTTTTTATTGTTTTTAGTTTTTTTTAATGTATTTATTTTTGAGTGACAGAGATACAGAGACAGACAGACAGAGAATGAGCAGGGGAGAGGCACAGGGAGGGGAAGACACAGAATCTGGAAGAGGCTCCAGGCTCTGAGCTGTCAACACAGAGCCCAACACTGGGCTTGAACCCATGAACCGTGAGATCATAACCTGAGCCAAAGTTGGATGCTTAACTCACTGAGCCACCCAGGTGTCCCAATGTTTTATTCTTTTTAAAGCTCTTTCTCACCAAAGCCACACTCTGACCTAGGCTAGGCAGAAACTATAATCATTTAATGTTGGCAAAATGAGTTTCTGAAAACTGAACTGTGTTGCGAAGTCCAGATGACTGGAAGAGGTGGGGCGGCCACCAGTGTCAGGCTTCTGTTCTGTGGCTCAGTGGCCTTTTCACTGCATGATGCTGCCTCTCAGCTCCAGCCCTAGCTCTACCCCCTTAGCAGCTACATCCACTGGGACAAGTCTCTTCCCCTCTCTGTACTGTTATTTCCTCCTTTCTAAATGGCAGAGAAGACATGACCAATTCTAAGGTCCCTTTCAGTGGTTTTTGAGAAAACAGGAGGGCAACCTACCTGAAAGCTCTTACTCTTCTATTCACCCACTGAGGCTTTGTGCTGACTGGCTTGGCCAAGAGAGTCCAGGGGAGAGTGACTCTACAAGGGCTTTGAAACCATATCCCATGGAAACATGGTCCAAATAAAAAAGTCCCAGGGATGTTTACTGGACAAAGGATGAGATTTAGGTAGTCATGATGACTGTCTTCATATATTCAAGGAAGTGGTGATTATGTGACTTTTGCTGCACAAGAGGATTAATTCCAAGTACCTATGACAGCACCAGTAATAGGAATGAGAGTTTGGTCTAGAAGATGTCAGGAAGAGTTCTTCAGCAATTAGAGCTCTCTGAAATGGAATGCGTGGTCTGGAGAGGAGGCAGCTTCCCATTCTGATAGCTGTTCCAGCAGGGGCTGGCTGACCACTGGTGCTGGAGGGGGTGGAGCAGGGGTCCCAGGGAGGAGGATGGACCCGAGCCTGTAAGCCCAGCTCCAAGACTTTGAATCTGTACTTGGCTAAGAGCAGTTGTATTATCTCAGCATCCAAATACAATCACCCGTTCCTCCGGAAGTGTTGTTATGACGGAGCCTCTCAAAAGGAGGAGAGCTGCGAGGAGAGAGCCGCGAGGATTACCTTCGGCCCACGTTGTTCCCGTGTTTTCACTCACTGTTGTGAGCTGGCAAATCAGCGGCGGAGTACTTCGTACATCCCTGTAATGATCGGAAGGCGTGGTGTGTGTCAGCACTCCTGTTTTGTGTGCGGTACAGTAAGAAGGTGCCAAGCTGAGTCTGCACTGCCATTGGAAGAAGTACTTCCACATTTGGTTTAAGGTAGAAATGATGAAGTATAAACTCATGCCAGTTTGTCTTGGGAAAAAAAAAAAACAAAAAACCAGAGTGGTCAGTGGCAGTAATACTAGTTTGGATACCACTAGTCCCACTAGTCTCACTAACCAGCTTTCTCACTAACTCAGTGTGTGGCGGTTGCAGGTCATTATTTATCCTCTAAGAGCTAGTTTGTGAAATGGAAATATTTGACTGAATGATTCTGTGATACTCATTTTGTGCACACATCATTAACCACACGTTGGTCTTAGAATCTTGCACAAAGACAATAGTAGACTTGGAAGAATCAAAATATCATTCTTGATTCTGCCACAAAGCATATCCAATAAGAAATTTTAGAAGTGGAAGGATCCCAATAAGTACATACAGAAGAGTTTCCTTTAGTTCAGTTTCACACGGTTTCTGGAAAATACTGATGAGGACAATTTATCAAATTTTTGTTTCATTTTACTGACCTACTTTTCAACCTATTTTCCATGGTTTCATCTGAATTCTACTTAACTGCACTACTGTGGAGATCATGCAAGTTAAGACATGGTCATAATTAAGAAAAATATTGCAATGTTAGTTTAATCTGGTCCTTTAAAAAGTCAGTAACTTTTAAATTATTCATTATTTTAAATTTTTTTAGATTTAGTTTTTTTCCAGTTTTATTGGGATATAATGGGCATATAACATTGTGTAAGTTTAAGGTATACAACACAATCATTTGAATTATGTGTATATCGTGAAATGTTTACCACAATAAGTTTAGTTAACATCCATTACTTCTCATAGTTATAATTTTTTCTTTGTTAAATAACTTTTTTAAAAAAGGATTTAATAATTTCCTTGTGCCTTTCCATGAACTTATAAAAGGGTATAAACACGTAAGCTCTGAAAAATATTTTAAAATAGAAAACTTATCTTAAATCTTCAATAATAGTGATATTGCTGGGAAGTCCTCCTAAACTTATGCATGCATATGATAGAAATACTTTTTATTCGCTAAAAATACATATGAAAGTAATATTACCTACAGGCTTAAAAAAGCCAAACAATAAAATTTAGAGGAAAATAAAAAAAATTCTTAAGGATAACCATTAAAAAACCTCTGTCAGCTGACTGTTTTCCTTATGCTCTGCCTTGTGTCCCCATGACTTACTCGTTGCGTGTCTGGGGAGCCTGTGTCTCTCCCCTTCACCCATTTTCCCTAACTCCTTACCTCCTTCCCCTCTGGCAACCATCAGTTTGTTCTCTGTGTTTCTAGGTCTAATTCTGCTCTCTGTTTGTTTAGTGTTTTGTTTTGTTTTCTTAGAGTCCACTGATGAGTGGAATCATATATATGTCCTTCTCAGCCTGACTTATTCTACTTAGCATAATGACTTCCATGTTGTTAATTCATGTCCTTTTTTCTTCTCGATTAGACTTGCCAGAGCTTTCTCTATTATTTTGGTCTTTTAAAGAAACAACTTTTAACTCTGTTAATTACATCTATAATTGTTTTCTGTTTTATATAGCCCATCAATCTCTACCTTGTCCTTTTTTTGTATTGTTTTATTGTTCTTTATCTAACTTTTTAAGTTACTTACATTTATTTTTCATATGAATTATGGATTCAGGTGTCTCCTTGTATTTCTTACAGTTTTGCAGTATGTACTTCAAACCTGTGTTCTTAAGTACATAGTTTATGCCTATCTCTCCTTTTTAGAAAAATGTAATTTTATACACATAAAATATTCTTTTTTACCTCATTTAAATGTTTTGGATTCTATTTTATCAGAAGTTAATTTTTAACTACTAGCTTATTTTTTGTCAGTATTTGGCCTGTATATTGTTTTCTATCCCTTTACTTTTAACTTTTCTCTATCACTTGGTGCTGCTGTATAGCTTTTAAATCCATTTCTAGATAGGTTTTCTTTACCTGTTTTGAGAATGTCTAACCTGTAATAAGATACTTTATTTAGGCTCACTCAAGTTTGTCGAGTTTATGCTTATTCATGGTCTCTTATATTTTCTATTGAATACGATTCCCTACTGTTTCTTTATATCCTTACTTGCCTTTTGTTGATTTGCTTTGGCACATCCTTCTTTACCCTTTTATTAAAAATTTGTACTAGTTTTTATTACAAAAACAATACAAAAACAGTAGAAGCGTGTGAAGTACAAGGTAAAAATTCCTGACCCCTATACTAGCCACTTTCCAAGACATTGCCATTGTTTTAAATTTTTTATATCTTTCCAGAAATTTTCTCTGCCTATATAAACATTTATATCTATACCTGTATCTGTATCTCTGTATAACATTTTGTTTTATACCTATGGGAGATTACTATCCTATATTTTGCTTTTTGCATTAGTGCATGTTAGACACCTTAAATTAAAGATTTTATTTTCCTATTTTGATATTACGAAAATTAAATGATCATATTTATTAAAATACTTAATTAAAGGTTAGCCATCATGCTTTAACATATAACTCTATTGTATGTTATATTTACCCTGTGTTTTTATATTTTTCATTTAGAGCCAGCCCCCGTGGGCCCAGTAATGTTTGAAAGGATTTCCTTAGAAAGTGGGTTATGGAAAGTATATCATGTTTCTAAAAGGTATTCTAAGATTTTATTATCATTTACTTAGGAATTTTTAAAAATATTCAGATATGATAAATAAATGGTCTGTCAGTCTTCAGAGGGTTTCTTTGATAATTAAAGATAGCACAGACATTTGATCAAGGTTAACTTGGTTGGCTGTTGGGTTGGTTTTTCCCTCAGTAGCAAGGTTAACTGAGCACTGATCTTTGTAGAAGAATGCCATTTCACTTACCTTGAACTTATACTGAGCATGTAGTTTGGGGTGACATCTGGGCATTATACTTCTGTGTAGTTGTTTCAGTCCTTCTAAACAGACTGGTACGTGACAAACACACCAACAGTGTATTCATCCATTTAGGTATGTATTTCCAATGCTATTTATCTACACAATAAATAAGAGAAGGCAATGTTTTCCTCATGTTATAAACACACACTGTAAATAACATATTATCCATAGGGTTGAGAAATGATCAGTTTTTCTTTAGTTATCATGACTCACCTGATGCCCAACAGCCTCCTTTACTCTCCCTGATTCCAGTCTTATCCACTTCTCTGATTGACTCTCAAACCACAGCCACCCATGGGATTATGTTAAAATCCAAATCTGGTCATGCCACTTCCCCACCTAAAACCACTTCTCCAAGGCCCATCAGGCAAAGTCTTTGGCCTATCAGCCTCTCATCCACGGCTCTTGCCAACGGTTCCAGCCCATCTCCCAGCAGCCCTTGCCACTATCCTTATTGTGCCCTCTGTGCTCCAGCAATACTTGCTGTTTGCAGTTTTCTTACCTTTTCCTGGAAGTCCTCCTTCTTAACCCTCCACTTCTGACAAAGGGCATTTCACATTTGACAACCCAGCTCAGACACTAGGTTCACCAAAAAGTAGCCCCCAAAGAATTAAATACTTACCTCTTTGCATTCTCACTGTAGTTTGAATGCTTTTATTGAAACACTTATTACGTTCTGTGCTCATGTATTTGTTTACATATTTCTCTCCTCTTCTAGAATAAGTTCTTTGAAGGCAGACAGCTTGTTATTTATCCCGGTCCTAGGACTGTGCCATGCACATGACAGCTACTCAGGAAATGTACTGTTTAGACTAAATGGACTTTGATATTCTGAAAATCCCTTTTGTTTCAACTGTTTTTGATTACTTTTCTTAAAAGTAGAGTTCACTGAAAATAATTTAATTTTTATTTGATAACTGTCACAGCCTTTTCAATTTATAAAAGTAGGGCGATGAAAACAAAACATGAGAATATATTGAACCATGTCTTAATTTGTCTGGGCTGCAATAACAGAGAACCACTGACTCAGTTGGTTTATAAACAATAGACATGTACTTCTCACACTTATGGAGGCTGAGACGTCCAAGGTCAAGGCACTGGCAGATTTAGTGTTCAGTGATGGCCCACGTTCTGGTTCACAGGTAACCATCTTTCACTGTAACCCCTCACGACAGAAGGAAGGGGGGAATTCTCCAGGACTTCTTTTGTGAGGACACTAATTCAGTTCACGAGGGCCCCACCCTCATGACCTGAGCACTTCCCAACGATCTCACCTCTAAATGGCATCACACTGGGGGTTAGATTTCAGTGTATGAATTTTGGGGGGAACACAAACGTTCAGTCTATGCCAAACCGTATGTATATGCCGGTAACCAAACATTCTTGACCCACACACTGCTTCATATCGTTCAACTAAATCGATGTACAGGCAACTGTTCCGAGAATGTAGTAGTCCCTTGTTGTCCTTTGTCCCTTTTTTTTTCTTACTTTCTCCCCACCCATGCCCATTGATTTAACTTTGATTTCTTGTGATTTACTTCAAGATCCCATATGTGAAAACTGTAAACGTTTCTGATTACTAGACCATGTTAAGTTGGTTCCAGGTTAACTGAGGCTCACCTGTGTGTGAGGCTATGAAATATTTTATTTTCTAGGCATCAGATAGAGTTGACGCTACCTTATTTTCTAACTAAGACCTGGGAAATTCAAGGTGTTGGCATTTCAAATAAAGGTAAACAATTCATGATATATTGAATTAAGGCACAGTTTATTCAATGCAATATATTTATCATTTTATTGCCAGTTTACTCAGAACTTTGGCAATAGCATATTTTAGACTCTCATTGTAACCTCATATGAAAAAGATATGTCCATATGTTTTTTAACATATTTTGTTCATTTAGTGTTTTTGTAAGCCATCATTATATGAGCAACAGTTTCAAGTTCCTACTTTCCTAAAACCTTTCTGATTTTCTGGGAGGTTGAGGTGGAGGATAAAAACAGGACTCATTACTGAGTTCTCCCTCAAACTATGGGTAACATGCAAATCAATATCATTTGCAAATTATTTTTAAGAATATTTATTTGAAGGGTTCCTGCGTGGCTCAGTTGGTTGAGCATCTGACTATTGATTTCAGCACAGGTCATGATCCCAGGGTTGTGGGATCAAGCCCCACATCAGGCTCTGCCTGACTATGGAGACTACTTGGGATTTTTCTCTCTCTCTCTCCCTTTCCCCAGCTCACACAGCCCCATTCGTGTGCACTTTCTGTCTCTCTCAAATTAAAAAATAAAAAAGAATGTTTATTTGATTTTTATAATTCAATATTTTACCCATTAAATGATTTCCATAATATACTAATGTCTTTGGCTATACTAAAAAATGGGATGGAGACAGGCTGCTAAAAAAAAAAAAAATCTATGCAATTTTGTAGCCAGAGCACTAACAAGAACAACAAAAGAACAAGAGTCTAATAAAGTTCCAAAGACATTAAATTCTAACAAAAAACATTATAGTACATACAGTACTCAATCTTAAAAAAGAAAACAAGTCAGGGTAGCTCAGCAGAAGGTCGTGTGAGGGATGGCTGCGGTGGCCGAGTCACGGAGAGATGTGCAGACACCTGGGGAGGCTGGTGGCCCAACGGAGCCAGGAGGAAAATGTGTGGGGTGAATGGACATGTCATAGCGCTCTGCTCCTCACTTGCTGGCTGCATTCAGCTGCGCGGTGTACTTTGTATTCAGCTCCCATTACATGCTGGCAAAAAATATTGAAGTGCTAGGGGGAAAAGCGCATATGACTCACCTCCTCAAAGGAAAATACAAGAATTTTGGAGAAGCAGAAGGACTCTGGGAACCCCCTAATGTGCTTCTGTGCACTGTCACCCCTCACAGGTCTGTGTGTTGCTGACGTGCTGCGGCTCCAGCCAAACAACGACGGTTTCCTGGTCTTAAACAACAATGTGACAAGAGTCAGTGAAGAGGGACAGTTCCAGGAACCTAAGTAAGTAGATGAAGGTGCGGCACCAGAATCAAGGGCTGAGAAATCTGATGGTAAAACCACTACACATAATTCACTTTAATGTGGCATGAACACTACCCTGAATGCAAAAGGATCTGAAATCAGGGAGGGCTGGGGTGAGAGGGAAGGAAGGGGTGAAAGACTCTCAAGTTGTATGTAATTAGCGTATCACCAAGGAAAAGGAATGGAGGTTTAGGTGAGGATAAGGTCATATTTTTGTTGGGAATGATGGGAGTTGAGGGAAGTCTTCTTTAGATTAATTCATAGAAGCACAAAATAGACTGGTGGTTGCCATTGGTGGGGTGGGGCCTGCGAGAGATGTGGAGTAACTGCCTGATGGGTAAGGTTTTTGGGGGGTTTTTTGGAGCAATGAAAATATTTTGGAGTTAAAGACACTGATTGCATAATATTGTGAATGTACTGAATACCACTGAATTGTTCACTTAAAAAAGGTTAATTTTATTTATGTGAATTTCAACTCAAAACAAAAGTCGTCTTGTACTGGCTAATGCTGGGGAGGGGAGTAGAAGTCCCCTCCTCTGTAAAAATAGGAGGATTGGCAGATAAAATCATCTCTTTCCCACCCACCCATCACTCTGGACATTTGGGATGGATCTCAGAGAATTGGTAGGATTTTCACAAGTAGAAGTAATGATTTTAATATTTTATGATGATAAAACAGCATACATATGGAAAGGGGAAACCAAGGACAGTTTATTGTGGCCAGACCCTAGTAGACTTAGGGGTAAACATTCTATTGAACTTCTAAATTACTCCCAGAAGCAGACTAAAGGACTCTTCGCAGCCTTACAGTGAACTGATGGCAGACCTAAACCTGGAACCTTGGTCTTTTGACTTCCAGGCTTGTGTTCTTTTCACCATAGGAAAAAATTGATTTCATATGCTTTAGATCAACAAATTGGTCTTAAATAAATTGTACTAAGAGTTGCAGTATATTTAAAAATGAGTATGTAATCCAGGAATTAAACCCCCAATTCTTAGTCTGGAATGACTGTATAGTTAACACCAGTTTATCTCTCAGAGTTCCAGTGAGAGCCATTTGCTTGGGGAACCTTCCATTGGCCCCAAGCCCAAGCCCTGATAGAACTGTCACTTTCCTTTCTATTTATCTCAAGTCTATCATTACACACTCAAAGGCATGCTTACAAAGCTAATGTGTGTCTCTCCGACTAATACAATCTAACAGTTACTGAGGACTTACTCAGGGTCAAATGTATCCTAAGATTTTTTCAATAACTCATTTACCTAAGTTTCACCATAACCCTATGAGGTAGGTATTTCAGTTGTTCTCACTTTATGGATAGGGAAACTGAGGCACATAGCAATTAATCTGTGCAAGTCAAACAGTGGGTAGCAGAACCAGGACCCAAGCCCAGCAGACGGATTCACGGGTCCACACACTGAAGCTCCCTGAGAGCAGCGCCTGTCTCGATGATTGCACCCGTGGCACCTGCCTGCCCAGAGCGTGTGCACGACACACGTCTGTCAAGTAAACGCACGCTCTCAGTGCGAGCTCGGGGATGGCTCCTCCCTGGCTGTCCCGCAACTTCTCTGAACTCAACCTTTATCCTAACCACCATGGTTAGAGTTGTAAAGCCCAAAGAAGATCATGGAAATGAAAACAACTCGGACAAGAATGAATGTTTAAATAAATATAAACATAAAAGATGACACAGTGAGGATCCTTCATAAATTATATTCTTCTAAATAATTATTTGAGAGAATCATAGATTTGGATTCAATTTTGTTCAAACGCATTTTAAGGAAGGTTAAGATAGAAGTCTTTTTCAATGGCATTATTTGTCTCAATGAGATGCATTATTTGGTAACAATTCTCACTGAGTAACTTGCAAGCGATGGCAGTTAACTGCCTTTTAGACAGGGGCTTCACACAGATCTTAAATTCTCCTTTAATATATTGGAATATGCTCAATTTCATTTCCTTCAGGATACAGCTTTCACAAGATTTATGTATATTATTTATGCTTTTAATTAAGGCCTCAAGTAGAAGGAACACACATTTAACCTTACTTGGGAATTGATTTCGATTTTAAAAACAGTAATGGGGTCACTCACTTTTGATTGGTTGTTTTAGTTATAAACCCATTAAATAAATTGTTACCTAAAAAAAGAAAGAGGTTATGAAACAGATGAATCAAAAGCAGTGAATTGCTCTCACTTACGGTGCCCATTTTTACTTCTAATTTATCTCTAATGCTTTTATTAGAAGCCCCTGAAATAGAGATCCAAACCTAGACACCAACTCCAGACTCTGGCACCATAAGTAACTAAACCTTCAGGGTTTCACTCAACTCCTTGACTCCTTTGGAATACTCTAGTGACTCAGGTAGCATGCCCTGAGATAGGGATAAGAAGTCATTGCCGAAGCAGAAAAACTACAGAAGAATTCCCAAACACCACCTTCCACTGTTATCAATATAGAAATTTCCTTTCTTCTGCAACTGAGATAATTTTGTAATAGCAAGGTCTGCTTGACCAAACTTGACCTGATACCCTGATTTGTACTGGTTGGCCCCTGGTCCTTGCCCTTGTCTTGAGTATCTTCATGGTGGTCTGCGCATCTCTGGCTACCGATGGCCGGAGAAAAGACCCCTTAGTTGAGTACATTGCTGACAGAAAAGCTCACCTTTCCTCGCTGTGAGCTCAAGGTCTTAAAATGGAATATTTAAATATATTTTTTAATGAATTCTACTTTTCGTTACAAAAGAATATTCTGTATTGCCAAAAATAATAATCTTTGGTAGTTCTGCTAGAATTCAACATCATTTTCAATATTTATGAATATGGAATGCAAAAGATGAAAACACTTGTGTCTAACTAACTAACCCAGAATTCATTCTGTCTTTCCTTCTCATTATCAAAATCTGAATTTTAGCTGTCGTACGTTTCCCTTGAAGTTGGGCACAGCCTATTCCCAAGTCTCCTAATGAAATGTATATATGGGACTTTGAGGAAGCTGCTCAAAGAAAGTGGATTCAACAGGGAGGGGTCTCTTTTCTGCCTTCTGTTTTGCAGCCCTCATCTTACAAACAATGGCTAGAGTTCCAGCAGCCACCATGAGCCATGAGGTAACACTGAAGATGGAAGCTAGATGATAGCATGGTGGAACAAAAAAATAATGGCCCCTGCCTCTGATGACATATGGAAATGCCATTGTAGCCCTGAACTTCTTTAATGTAAGAGAGAAATAAACATTTACCTCATCTGGGCAACAGTGATTTTGGTTGTGTGTTATCTACAGCAGAACCTAATTCTAATTATTATAAGCTCATTTTCTTCCCCTCACCCTGTGTAGTTCCCCCATCATAATGCTCATCACAGTTTGGTTTAACTGCTGGTTTGATGGTCTGTATTCAACAGTAGACCCCGAGCTCCGTGAGCATCCTGTCTAGTTCCCCATTGCCGCCCTAACCACTGTCTGGTACATTTTAGGTGCCCAGTAAACACTTGTTGAATGATGGACTGCAGGCACAGCTAAATCTCAATTCTCTCTTCTCTCTTCCTCTTCTCTATCCTTTATAGATTATTCCAACTATCAGACCTCTCCATCTGATTAAGCCATCCTGTGTCTCTCTCCATCCCTAATGACAACCCAGCCATCTCTTTATCTCATTCCAGTATCTCCCCTTGCACCATTCCCATCCTGGTCTACCACATCCTTCATTCCCAAGCCAAGGATGCCTGGGATGCACTCCACCAACTTCCCAGGGTGAAGGACCTGAGTCTTAAAAGGAAAGCCTAGGATGCTAATATGGGCCTTCTTTCCAAGTGCACTTGAAGCTAGACCCCATGTGGCACCTGGACTGGGGTTCCAAAGACCCTGAGGGAATTCTAAGGGGCAATTCCAAGCCTACACCATGACCCCAGCTGTTCCCAAGGTGCCCCTTAGCTGTGGCCTGGGCCAAGGCTTGGTGCATGGGGTCCCCCCTCATGCAGCAGAATTAGCCCCCCCACCTTTCCCAAATCCTTGTGGGCTCGGGCCCAGGTTCTGTCCCACAGGAGCTGCTCAGATGAGGAAACCTGCCCAGGAAGAGGCCACCAGGATGTCCACACTGAGCTGCTTGTCTTGCTCCCCTACCAGAGGAGGGGAAAGCTTTTAAAGAGGCCCTACCCTCACCCCAGCCAGATCACATCCACCATGCCCTGAGATCGCATTTTCTCAAAGGAAAAGTGCAGAACTCCCAGAAGTGATGCTATGTGGTCTAGAGGCAAGATGTTGTTAAATGCTGAGTACATGTGATATAGGATTTGGCATCTACTTCTCCATCCTCATACTATATATGACTTAATTCTGATCTTTGAATGTCTGCCTCCCCCTGGTCTATCTCTTTCTTTCTTTTTTCTTTGCAGATTTAAAAAAAATTGTAGTAAAATATATATGACATACTATTTATCATTTTAACCAGTCATACGTATACAACCCAGTGGCATTAAGTACATTCAAAATGTGTAAACATCAACATCATTTATACCCCAAAACCTTTTCATCATTTGTAGCAAAAACTCTGTGCCCATTAAATGATAACTCCCCTTCCCGGTCTGTTTCTTGATCAGGGACCCTGCCTCCGTCGTGGCCGCCCCCTGGTCTCAGCCATATAGTAAGGTAGGTCCTACCTATTTGCCAGTAGTCTACCTTAATATGACTTTGGGCCTGGCCTCTTGAGGAATGCATCCCAACATGACCTACCTGTTATGACATCACGTTCTTGGACACCTGACACTGGCTGCCTCTCTTTTGCCTCTTTTTGGAAGTGCACTGTGTATGCTGGCTGCCAAAAGGAATGCTTTCTAAGCATCTGCCGGCTAGGACGCTGTCTGTCCCACCCTTGGGAGCCGGCTTGCTGTCAGGTCAGAACTCCTAACTCATGCCAGTCTGTAGGTCTGCATAAAGTCACTGGGCTGTTGTGTCTTTTTGACAGCAACACTTGTTCCTCCTTATCATTCTCCTCCCCGATTGCAATCCCTGTGCTCCTTGCCCTGTGATATTTGAGGAGACTCCATGGGCTGTGCTACGAGACTTGCCTTTGGAGTCAGACCTGGCTCTGCTCCTGGCTTCGCTACTCCAGGGCTGGCTTCGTGACATCAGCTTGTGCAGTCCCAGGGGACCCAGCACTCAGAAGGGCCCCACACTTGCTTTTGAAACTATTTATAATTTTATCTTGGAACTTGTGTCTTCTAAGTCTGATGGGGAAATGGAGCATGCATGTGAACAGAGGAGATAGGGGCAAACATATCCACCATGCCTTTTCTACTCACGGAGAACATTCACGATACCCCATGAACACAGAATACCAGTGGACCCACAATGCACAGTTTAGGGAGACTCAGAGTAAGTATGTCATGTCACTGATGGAGCAAGCAGGGTGCTGACATCCCTATTGGCTATGGCCATGTATTCCTTTGTAGCCAGAACTTGGTTTGAATGCAAAAAAAAAAAAAAAAAAAAAGCAATGGTATTCTAAGAAACACAAATGACAGAGGAAGCTCATCAGATTCTTTCTTGCTCGTGTTATTAGCCCACGACTTACACTAAATATGATGACACAGAAGGAAGGGGAAAGATAGGGTAACCCGTAGCTCCTTTTTCACTCAGACTTTTCTTATTTTTCAATAAGCAAAGGTAGAGAGTGTTGGTAGAATGCACGCATATCAAAAAGTGAAATAACAGTTGACTCTGTTTTGTGCTGCATTTCCAGTGTTGTGGTAAGAACAAAGCATATACGCATGCGTGAGCTATGAAAAACAAACTGGGTTTGGTGATTCTGCGCACGGATTAGGTGCTCTTACACTTGCATTTGAAACTGGCATCACTCTAAATAAAGATGAGTGGTAAACGTCACGTGATTACTTCACCTTTGATTCTCCTTGACTTAGAATGACATTAAAAATAGCAAATAAAAAACACCATGGCAAGTTGAGGAAGAGACCTCAAAAGGAACGAAAAGGCTTTTTAGGTTTTAAATACCACACTTTTTCTTACTTTTTGAATAAGCAGGTCTACATTTTCATCTTACACTGGGACCGTCAAATTGTACTGGTGGTCTTGGCGACTTCTTTCTGTGTGATTCCAGGCCCCCTTGCTTCCTTTGAGCCCTTTCCAATCACCAGGACCTTTGTGTGTAAAATGAGAATAATGCCAAGTCATGCCAACCAGCATCGAGTGGCCTCTGCTGCAAGGCAATCATTGTATTCATTCCTTATTTTCTTTCTATATAACTTCCATGAAGATATCTGTGCAGCATTCTAGTGAGGGGGAGTTCGTGGATATATAGAGGAAAAGAAAATTATATAAAGTTGGGGGGCAGACTTAGCCTTTGAGAGGTTTAGCAGTGATTTTTGGAGAAAAATCCATTGAAAGGTTCTGTGACGTTTGGCTTTTTTTGTCCAATTAATGGAGACTTCTGTATGTTTTCAGGCAGAAAGAAAGGCGTTGATAAAGCAGGAGAGATAAGATACTTGAAAAAAATAACCATAAGAATTCCTTGTATGTTTATAAGATTTCCAATGCTCAGGGATATCACATTTCAGCATTCCTGTAAGAAGGCTAGGTAGGCATTGCTCTCTCCTGGAACTGAAGAAACCAGCTCTCAGCAGGGACATGAAAAGGGAAGCCCGAGTCTACCTTGGAAAGGCGTTACGGGTTAGCACTAGCCATCAACACGAATTATTCCAGCATGCTTTGGGATGCGGTTAAGTTACTTACCAGCAGGTGGCGCTTTCAAGTAGCGGTCTGAGCCTGCTGCTCTTTGAGAACTTAAATTATTGACTGACAGGCAAGTGCCCATTAGTGGTAGTAGTGAGTACAAGGAGCTTTCACCAGCATTGTATCCTTAGAGAAACAACCATTCTGTACAAGTTTAGTGTTGCTAGGTAATAATTTACCCCCACACGAAGTGGCTTCATATAACAACAAACATTAACTGTCTTCAGTTTTTATGGGCAGGAATTCAAGAATGGTTTAGCGGCATCATTTTGGCTTGGGTCTCTCAAGGACCTAAATACAGGATCATCCACCCTTGGATTTGAATCACCATGTTCCCTAGGATGTGGCTTACCTGGTTGTTCCCTGGCTGTTCCTACCTCTAGCCTGATCCGGTTCCCTCCCGAATCCTCAGCACCCCATGAGGAAGAGAGAACCAGACAGAAGTTAGACTAGTCCTTCACTTAATGTCACCCTTATTCCCGAGTTGTACCTTTGAGCCTTTGTCTAGAATGTACGATGGCGTGTAAATAAGAATCAGAGCATATGGATCAGGCTCTATAAAGTATTCTAGGTTTATAAAATGGAGAACCAATTACAAATAGCTGGAGGAAGGGACAAAGAGAAGCTAAGACTTCAGCCTGGTTTGGTATGTTTCTCTTCTTATTCCTACTGACCCTACCACAATCAAATCCCCATCTCTGCTAGTTATTAGGTGTGTTCCCTGAGGCAAACCTCTGTATTTCTCTGAGCCTCAGTTTCTTCATTGGTGACCTGAAAGTTCTAGGACCCTTCAGAGAGTTGTGCAGCTTAGAGAAAACTTATGTAACTTCATTATCGCAATAATGGATACATGTTAGGAGCTAGTAATCAGTGGCTATTATGTTGTCATTATTTTGGTAAGCTCTTTAAAAGTTGGGAACATGTCCTCTTCATCTGCCTTTTACAAAGCACCTATTAAAATACACTGGAGTTCAATTAACATTTATGCCCTAACTTCCTTTTTTAAAAATATATATATTTTTTAATATTTATTTTTTAAATTTACATCCAAGTTCGTTAGCATATAGTGCAACAATAATTTCAGGAGTAGATTCCTTAATTCACCTTCCCCATTTAGCCCATCCCCCCTCCCACAAGCCCTCCAATAACCCTCTGTTTGTTCTCCGTATTTAAGAGTCTCTTATGGTTTTTATATTATTTTTGCTTCCCTTCCCCTTATGCTCATCTATTTTGTATCTTAAGTCCATGTATGAGTGAAGCCATATGATATTTGTCTTTCTCTGACTAATTTCATTTAGCATAATAGCCTCTAGTTCCGTTCACATAGTTGCAAATGGTTAAGATTTCATTCTTTTTGATTGCTGAGTAATACTCCATTGTATGTGTGTATGTATATATATATATGTATATACACCACATCTTCTTTATCCATTCATCCATTGATGGACATTTGGGCTCTTTCCATATTTTGTGCTGCTATAAACATTGGGGTGCATTGGGGTGTCCCTTCAAAACAGCATACCTGTACCCCTTGGATAAATACCTAGTAGTGCAATTGGTGGATTGTAGGGTAGTTTTATTTTTAATTTTTTGAGGAACCTCCATACTGTTTTCCAGAGTGACCGTACCAGTTTGCATTCCCACCAGCAGTGCAACAGAGATCCTCTTTCTCAGCATCCTCGCCAACATCTGTTGTTGCCTGAGTCGTTAATGTTAGCCATTCTGATGTGAGGTGGTATTTCATTGTGATTTTGGTTTGTATTTCTCTGATGATAAGTGATGTTGAGCATCGTTTCATGTGTCTGTTGGCCATCTGGATGTCTTGTTTGGAGAAGTGTCTGTTCATGTCTTTACCCATTTCTTCACTGAATTATTTGTTTTTTTGGGGTGTTGAGATTAATAAGTTCTTTATAGATTTTGGATACTACCCCTTTATCTGATATGTCGTTTGCAAATATCTTCTCCCATTCTGTCAGTTGCCTTTCAGTTTTGCTGTTTGTTTCCTTCAAATATTAATTTATTTTGAGACAGAGAGAGAGAGAGAGAGAGAGAGAGAGAGAGAGAGCGAGCACTCACGTGTGGGGGAAGGGCAGAGAGCCTGACATGGAGCTCAATCTCACGACCTGTTAGATCACGACCTGAGCCAAAATCAAGCGTTGGACGCTTACCCCACTGAACCACCCAGGCTGCCCTATGGCTTTCCTTCTTAATTACCAGACCTCCTCCTGAGAAATAAGAAAATGCTTCAAACGGTATCTTTCTTAAGGGTCAGAGTGAGGAGGACCTTTCTGAGCAAAGACTTCTTACGGTTTACAAGGTAAATAGTAGGGTGCACATAATCTGCTAGTGGGAATCAATGCCATAAACAAAAAATTTTCTTGAAATGCCTTCTAAAAAGGTCCTGGTCCATGGGAACCTTTTTGTGCCCCTTTGCTCACTAAGTTAGAATATCAGACTCTCAGGATGTAGCCATTAGATAGACTCTTAAGAGGTTGGTCATCTAATTCCAGACCTTCGATTGACAGTTGAGAAGCAAAGGAAAGAAGGGGCAAGCAAAATCTTCTGGGTTCGATGATAAAGATAACCTTTCATCCTGAAAGTCATGCTGCCTCCAGTGTTGTGTTCTGCCCAGCAGTGGCCGGGAAAGAAAACCTGTATCAAATACAGATGGCTGGGATGCTGTGCACATACTTCCAAAACAGAGCAGAAGTTCATAAATCTGTCCTAGCCAATAATGATAACAACAGTAACCATTCTCAGATTCATGCTATGTGTCAAGAACTACATACATGTTTCATGTCATTCTCCCATTGGCTCTATGAGGAATTATTATTTGATTTTATAGACAATGAAAGTGGGGCTCTAAGGGTTCATTAATTTGCCCAAGATCCCATCCCTAGTGAGGCAGGGTCAGGATTTGAGTTCAAGCCTGCCTCACTTCAAACCATCCTTTCTTTTTTTCAATGAAATATTTCAAACGTTTAGAAAAGTACAGTGACTGAGGTATCAAACACCAGTATAACTACCACTAGACTTCACTGAATTATTTGTGGGGTTTTTTCTATGTTTATTCATTTTTGCGAGAGAGACAGAACATGAGTAGGAGAGGGGCAGAGACAGAGAGACATAGAATCTGAAACAGGCTCCATCCAGGCTCTGAGCTGTCAGCCCAGAGCCTGACACAGGGCTTGAGCTCAGGAATGGTGAGATCATGACCTGAGCCAAAGTTGGACGCTTAACTGACTGAACCACCCAGGTGTTCCAATTCACTGAATTATTTGTAAAATATTGCCATACTAACTTCAGATCTTCCTTTAAAACAAAAGGTAATGTCATTTGCAACTATCTTTTCCCATTCTGTCAGTTGCCTATTAGTTTTCTTGATTGTTTCCTTTGCAGTACAGAAGCTTTTTATCTTGATGAGGTCCCAATAGTTCATTTTTGCTTTTTTCCCTTGCCTTTGGGTATGTATCGAGTAGGAGGTTGCTGTGGTTGAGGTCAAGGAGGTTGTTTCCTACTTTCTCCTCGAGGGTTTTGATGG
>NC_043712.1:13273488-13348072 GCF_006229205.1 Suricata suricatta
CAAATCATGGAAAGAGCCTAAATGTCCATCACCTGATGAATGGATCAAGAAGATGTGATATATATACAATGGAGTACTACATGGCAATGAGAAAGAATGAAATCTGGCCATTTGCAGCAAAGTGGATGGACCTCAAGGGTGTCATGCTAAGCGAAATAAGTCAGGCCGAGAAGGACAGATACCATATGTTTGCACTCATAGGTCTAACTGGAGAAACCTAATGGAGGACCATGGGGAGGGGAAGGAGGAAAGAGAGTTGGGGAGAGAGAGGGACGCAACTTGAGAGACTATTGAATGCTGAAAAGAAATCCAAGGTTGAAGGGGGAGGGGGAGGGAGGAAAGAGGTGGTGGTGATGGAGGAGGGCACTTGTGGGGAAGAGCACTGGGTGTTATATGGAAACCAATTTGACAATAAACTATTTAAAAATAAATAAATAAAAAACAAAAAAAAAAGTATATGTGTGAAAACAAACAAAAAAAAAAGAAAACAAAAGGTAGTGGACACAGTGGAAGCATTCTATGTACCTTTTGCCTCCCCCTTCCCCAATTCTCCTTCCCTTCTCAGACAAAACTGTTTATTCTGATGTAGTATTTATCTTTCACAGTCATGTTTATATTATTACTACTGATGTAAATGTCTGTAGACCATAACATTGCTTTGCATTTTTAAAATTTATGTTCACGTCATTAGGGTCTTTGTGTCATTTTGCAGGTTGATTTTATCAGCCAACATTGCTTTCCACTGCATGAAAATACAGCAGTGTATTTACCATTTTTCTGTTGTTCTGGCTTGCTGCCAAATTTTGCTATTACAAAGAATGCTACAAAGAACATTCCTGTACTAGTCTCTTTGGGCAAATGTGTGCAAGTTTTCCGGGGTGTATACCTAGAGTTTTCACTTTTCCATTGTCCTCCACCAGGCCTCTTGGGGCCTGTGGTGAATTGCTGAGTGATGTTGGGATACTGGGGTTTGGGCTGTAGGATACAAGTACAGGATTGTGAGGGAACAAGGGACTTATAGAGGACTTGGTGTTGACAGCCCACGTCACTTGGGAAAGGAATTTTAATTTGCAGCTAAATCAGTGGCTCTTGGGCACAAGATAAAAAGAGATTAGTTTCTCCTTTGGCCTGATCAACTGAAAAACTAATTTCAAGCTGGAGCTGGGGATGTTGGTAGAAGTAACAGGAATGGCCCAAGTGAGGCAAGAACGCTTAGAAGAGGTTCTTGGTACTTCAGGTCGATTTTTAAACCGTGTGTCCGGGGACCTCAGGGTTCCCATTGAGCCTCCTCAAGGACCACCTGGGGGTGCACACAGAAGAGACAGGCAGACAGCTGGCTCGCCCCACTGTATTTTTCCTGGAGCACCTCTACTCCAACTATTTTACACATGGGGATTTTTTTCGGCAAGCCACAGTAAACTATTGTAGCCCAATGGTTTTCTTTTTTTCTTTTTTAAATCCATTTAAATAGGAGCACCTGGACGGCTCAATCAGTTGAGTGCCCAACTCTTGATTTCAGTTCAGGTCATGATCTCAGGGCTTATAAGTTTGAGCCCCGTATCTGGTTCTGAGTGGACAGTGCAGAGCCCGCTTGGAATTCTCTCTCTTCCTCTCTCTTTCTCTCTGCCCCTTCCCCGCTCATGCCCACTCTCTCTCTTTTTCAAAATAAATAAACTTTTAAAAATCCAGTTAAACAGGGGCCCCTGGGTGGCTCAGTTGGTTAAGCATCTAACTTCAGCTCAGGTCATGATCTCGCAGTCCGTGAGTTCAAGCCCCATGTTGAGCCCTGTGCTGACAGCTGAGAGCCTGGAGCCTGTTTCAGATTCTGTGTCTCCCTCTCTCTCTTTCCTTCCCCTGCTCACACCTAACTCTCTGTCTCTCAAAAATGAATAAATGTTAAAAACATTTTTTTAATCCAGTTAAATACATCGGAAGACAAGTCACCAATGAGAGATATTTATATATAAGGTTCCCAATTAGATGTCGTTTGTACCCAAATACTCCCTCCCCCACTGCCGTTATAAACAGACTGAGTGGGCTGTGTTATGTAGTGCTGGTAACAGTAACCCATATATATCCCATATTTCTGATGACACACCAAATTGAGGATATAAATAGGTTAAAATAATAGTGATAGTATTTGACTGACTATTTAGCTGGCAGGAACAACTTCATGTCATGGAGACTTCAGAAAATAATAATAAGTAACTGAGCTATTTGGCTAAAAAGAAGGGGAACATTAAGGCTGACGAACCAAGTAGGACCCAGGTCAGGAAGGGCCTTGTGAACTAAGTGAAGTCATGTGAGCTCCATCCTGAGGGTAAATCAACATGGCGTTAGCAGGAAGGTCAGGTGACCAGCCAAGTTTTTGCCAGACTTGGGTTCTCCTCTTGTAGAGATGCATATTTGTATAAAAGCCAAAAACTGCCCCTCCCCCAAAGTCAACATTTTAAAAATGTGAAGAAGAATCCATCTCTGAGCTATGTTTAAAAGGCAGTTAAAAAGTTTCAACACACTTGAAAAATCTGTGGATTGAATTTTGGTTTTTGAATTCTGGTTGGACCTCTGAGATCCATTGTTTTTAAAAATGTTTTCTTTCACAGAAACATGCCAGTGGATTGCAAATGATATTTGACTCTACAAAACAAACATCCTTGTCCACAGATATCTACGATGATTTGAGTATTCTTGCTTTCTCTCCTGAGTATCTTTTCCCGAAAATGATGGCAGAGGACTTTGTTTTAACTTGACTCCTCTTTCGTAACCCAGTTTAATCATTTCACAGATTCCCTTTTGAAATAAATGGGTTAGATTGTCAGACAACCAAGGCAGAGTTTTTAATCATCTCAATAACACATGTAAGAAATCTCATTGGTGAAATTTGTATATCAAATTTTCCTTTGTGTGACTTTTTCCTAATGAGTTTAGTACTAAAGTGTTGGTAAGGCTAAAACCTTATTAATTCAAAGCAAGGAGTGCCAATGTGACTCTAAAACATCTGAATGATTGAAAAATGTCTAGAGAAATTGGTTTTGTTACTTTAGAATACAGTGCCTATTAGGTACTAAGATAGATGAGTATAAATAAAAGGAAGGTTGTGCATAAAATGTTTTTAGCAAACATAAAGCATACAAATCTCAAAGATAAAGTTTTATTTCATTCGTTACTAGACTTGTTTGTTATAGGAAGCTTTGTTTTTCTTCAGCTCTTATATTAAAATTATTAAAATCTTCCTTGAAAGGTATAAACATGAGTTTATTTTTTAAGGAAGATATTCTGCATCTGAATTAATGCAGATTTATAACTTGTGTCATATGAATTAATAGATATTGGAGGATATCTCTTCCCTGCTAAATATAAAAGTATTTGATGGATTATCTCCTAGAAAATGATGCCAGTGTCCTCAGCATGGCACTTTCTCCCCCCCCGCATGGCACTTTCATTGCCCAGCACAATCTTTCCTCTATCTAATGTTCAGCATCTTCTCTAGACTGGGACAGACCAAGGAATAATTCCATAGAGCTTCTTTACAGATCCATCTTATCCTTAGGCCATTTCCAGGGCCAATGACACTACTACTCAGGAGTTTTCTAGAAAGACTACTTCATGACCTTGTCTAAACTAGACTCATCCTAAAATCATCTCATTGTGAAACTGAATCCGAATGGGTCTCCACCAGTATCACAGCAGATGGATTTATCAGAAGCATGCTTGCAGATTGATACCATTTCAGAGCAGGTGTCCTCGTCAAGAGGGACAGGGCCAAAGGCCAAGAGACCTACTGGCTTCTAGCTTTGAGCCATTCATTGTACTGCCAAATTCCTATCTTAGAATCTCCTTATTTGTATCAGTCAAAACACATCTCTAGGTGTAAAGCCCTTTCTAAAATATCTCCTGCCTTAACATCTGGGCATTAAAGGGTGTTTCTGCTCTGATTTGAGTTTTCCTACTTAGAAGTTCCTCCTTTTGACGTTAATAATTAACTATTAAACTAACTTACCCAAATTATTCAAGCTCAGTTTATTTAAAAGGAGAGTGTCTTCAAGAAGGTTATATCCATGGTTTACTGATACCTCCAGCCATGGGCCTTTGGGGCATAGTTGTTTTTTTAATCTTCTTGGATAAAAGTTGGGGACAGGAACAAACGTAAGTAAAAGAACCCATCTTCATTTATCAAGTTGTGATGAGTGAAATATAAATTCAATAGATGGTGTTAATTTGAAAATAACTTTCTACTTCCTAGAGCACCTGGTGAGTAGTCTCATCTCTGAATGAGAAAGTCATGGAAACATTTTGATTTGATTTGTAGCTTACAACACAGCAGCTTTATGGGATTGTTATTTTTAAAAAATCTACATAAGTGATTATTTGAATTCCTCTTTAGAAGAGCAGAAAATCAAGATAATAATCTTTATTGCCATTGATTGCTTATTTCTATTTGGTTCATAATTTTCTTTGTATGTTCCATGTACTTATTATACATAGTAAAGCACATGTTTCTTTGGGGTAGATTCTAATACTGTGATTTGAAAAACTATTGCAATTATTTCTGAATTTATAAATTAATTCTTCACAAATTTTGGTGTTATTATAGAAATATTATGCATTTCAAATTATGTCTTAAAAATACTGATTTTGGGGTGCCTGGCTCAGTTGGTAAAGCATCTGACTTCAGCTCAGATCTCACTGTTCTTGGATTTGAGCTCTGTATTGGGCTCTGTGCTAAAAGCTTAATCAGGGAGGCTGCATCTGATTCTGTGTCCCTCATACCCCCCTTCCCCCGCTCTCTTTGCCCCTCCCCCACTCATGCTGTCTTGCTCTGTCTCTCAAAAAAATAAAGGTTAAAAAATACTGATTTTGGGGGCACCTGGGTGGCTCAGTTAAGCATCCAACTCTTGATTTCAATTCAGGTAATGGGTAGGGCTCTCCACTGACAGTGTGGAGCCTGCTTGGGATTCTGTCTCCCTCTCTCTGTCCCTCTCCTGCTCATGCTCACTCTCGCTCCCTCTCTCAAAATAGATAAATAAAAATACTGATTTTGTATCTAGAAATAGCATTTTCGTACTGAAAAGGGACTGGAGAGTGTCTAATTGAACCTAGTTATTTCACATATAAGGATAAATCCAGACAGAGGGGAAGGTGACTTGCCCAAGACCATGCTGCTAGAAGGAGACAAAAGCAGGGCTTGTATTAAGGATTATTTTTTAACCACGTTGACTTTTTAAATTTTGCCATAAATATATACATAAATATTGAAAATATAAACATAAATATATACTCAGGGTGTCATAAATTTACAACACTCTCCCACCCCTATTTGATTTTCTTGCGTGGCCACAATCACCCAATTCCCTAGGTAGTTTTTATATATTCCTTTTTTGAAAGACAAGTGGCAGAAGTTCAGAGAGGTTGAGATTAAGTGACTTCAAATTAGTAGTAGAATTAGTACTAGAAGCTGGGTCTCATGATTCTGAATTCTTTCTACTACATCATACTGGCCTTAATAAGCATCTCCTCTCTTTCTCTGAAAAAGTGACAGTGTACCCTTTACAGCATAGCAAACAATTGAATTAATTTGATTGATTGGTTTAACAAAAATTTATTGAGCACCTACCATGTGATAGGTAGTAGGTGGTATAAAGCTTGTATTCTAGTGGGAGAAGCAAATAATGATGGATGAATGGACTTATGAATGCATGAATGAATGAATAATATTCAGTGATTATCAGTACAAGGAAGCAAATTATGCAAATATCTGGGGAAAGAACATTCCAGTAGAGTCCAAAGTCTTTTTTTTTTTTTTGCCTCTCTGCAAGCTCAGTGGCCTGATCCTCTTTCCTTTTTAATATTTTTAATTTATTTATTTTGAGAGAGACAGAAAGAGCGAGTGAGGGAGGGACAGGGAAAGAGAGAATTTCAAGCAGGCTCTGCACTGTCAGTGGGGAGCCCAGTGCAGTGCTCAAACTCACAAACTGTGAGATCTTTCTTCTTCTGGCTTCTCCTGACAGGGAGTGGCGCTCCCTGCCTATTTTTGTAACTCCCCTCAGGGAGTGACATTTCCGGCTAGAAAATGGCCAAGCAGCTGAATCTTTGCAGCTTCCCACAGGTCCTCACTTTCTTTTTTTTATTAATTCAAAAAGGGCTTCTTCCAGAATATGACAGTATGGGCAAGGAAAGGACTGTGCCTGTCTTAGGTTGGAGACCTGCCAATCCTTCTTACCCGTCATGGGCACACCCCGAAGCCTGTGTCTGAGTAGCCTGTCTTAGGTTGATAGGATGGTAAGGCCTCTTACCCATCATTGGCTAGCCAGCCTGTGCCTCTTGCCAGAATATAGCTTTTCTGATCGGCCGTATCGAGCTTAATATAATGGACCTGGGTAGGCTGCGCCTATTTGCTGCCTTAGGAGAGCCATGACCTTATTGAATAGAACAGAGCCCAATGGCAGCAAGATCAATAAAACCGCAATAGGTCTTAAAAAGGAGGAGATAGGGTAAAAGTCCATGAAATCCATGAAGAAAGGACTGTCAATGTGTTCCTTCCTCCTCTTCTCCAGGTTCCTTTGAAGCTTCTTTTCCCAACATGGTCCTAAAGAAAAGACAAAGATTTCTCTCAAGGAGATTTTTTCTCCCTGGAGGACTGAGTTTTTTGATCAATTTGCTTTATGAGTCTCTCTGGCAACCATCTGGCTGCATCTGTTTTTTGTTGGTAGATGCAAACTGATCCTCGTCCCCAGATTAAAACTGGGTCTGGACCATGCCATTTGTTATCCAAAGGGTCCTTCCAAAGCACGGTAGCAAAAGTTTTTTGTGTCTCATTTTGCCAGAGACGCTCAGCAGCTGAGCGTCCTTCTTTATCCAAAGTTAAAAAATTTAAAATAAACAGTGCATGGTGCAAAAGATTTCTGGGAGATCCCTTGATGGGGTACTAGTCCCCCCTTTTATTTTATCAAGGGTATTTTTTAAAGATAGATGTGCCCGTTCTACTATACCTTGTAAAATGTGTGTTATGTCCATTTGCCAGATGGCATTGGGCACTAGTCCTCGAGGATTTATTCCCAAATGAGGAACAGGTAAATGCACAACACAAGAAGGGCACTGTTTTACTATTTGTCGTGCCTGTTCACGAGTGACCTTAAATTGTAGCCTTAGATGATGAATTTCAGAGAGGGGGCCAGGCAATTTAGAATGAGTTAAACCTGAAATTCCTGTCTTATAGACAGGTACTGTTGCAGTCTCAGTTGCTGAAAAGAGACCAGCCACAGATTAAACCTCTCTGGAGTTTTTTGAAATAATTCACTAACAGCAACAAGTTCAGCTCTCTGTGCTGAAGTTTCTCAGCTTGAAAAGAAATGATTTTAGGTTTAGAATGATTTTTTTATAAATAATTATAGAAGCCATGCCATTAGAGGACCCATCAGTAAATGCTAAAAGAGCATCCTCTAAATGCTTAGTTTTTATTTTTTGTGGGGGAGAATAAAAGAATTTAATTTGCCAAATTGTAACATAGGGTCCTTAGGTGTATTAAAGCCAAGATTGCCTGTATATCCAATCATAGCAACCCGAAAATCCCTGTATTAATTTCTCAATCTGAAATTTAGAATATGGAAGAACAATTTCTTCTGGCTCTTAAGCAAACAATTTTTTGCTTCTTATTCTCCCCTTAATAATTATTTGTGCTTGGTAAAATTATTAAAAACCAAGGCTTATTGTAATTAATCCTTGTAAGTATGGCCCCTCGTAAAGCCTCATTAACTTTAGATAAGGATTTCAGGGCCAAAGGATTTAACTCTCGTTTGTAATTTGGATGGAGGTCTTTATGCAAGATCTCAAACAGAGGAATAAGATCTCTAGTAGACAGCTTAAAAAGAGGCCGAATCTAATTAAAATCTCCCAATAGTTTTTGAAAATTATTTAAAGTACATAAATGCTGTCTTCAATTGTAAAGGCTGTTAAGTTACAGTTTAAATTTAGTGACACTTATATTTTGATTACTAAAGGTATTAAGTAATGACCTTATACCCAAACATTAAAACTTTAGGGACGGTACATATATTTGAGCAGTTACAGCATTTACCCACAGTCAAAATTACACTTAGCAGACTATCAACTTTTAGAAATCTTAGTCTTCCATTAAGGGCTTAGTAATCAAAACTTTTTTTTTCTTAGATGGTAAACTTTTGAATCAATTAAGTATACAGCAGCTTTTTAACAGTTTTAAATATCCCCAGTCGTTTTGCCACGAGTTAAAAGGCACAGACATCTACAGGCCTTATCTTATACCCATCACTAGTTGATTTTGCTTTAGTTTTAACTTGTTAGACAGCCAATGAATTTAATCTTAATTTATTATCAAGTAAGACCTTAACGTTTTAACTTACTAAGAACCTTTAAAACTATTTTAACAATTATTTTAACCTCGAAATTTGGTGCAAAAAAAAAAAAAAACCACCCTGATTTCTGTGGTCTTTTGTTTCTTATCAACTAAGGCAGAGGGAGAAGCTAGTGTTATGCAAATTGGCTTCTCCCAACCCAGCGGATTGCAACCTGATGGCCCTCTGGTTGCCCTGAGCAATGGGGCTGTTTTAAACTTTTAGCTGTTAACCTGGGAAATAAATAGATCTCTTTCTTTAGACTCTTCATGGCTCAAAATTTAATTTACAAACTTCATATCAACTCTGCCTATCTCAACGGGAGGGCATTTGCAGCAACCCAAAACAAGTACTCCATATTGCCCATCCCTTATTTTTTATAATACAGTGACGCAAAGACAAAGGTTCACTCACACACACACACCAGAGGCTATCACTGTTCCTCCGCAGAGGTTTTAGAAAAACACTTAGATACCTTTACTCCCTGTGCTCTAAGGGTCTCTGTTTAGACTATTTGCTTAATTCCTGCCCTAAAATCACCGACCACTTACCCCAGCCGTGGACTGCGTGAAAATTTCACCTAGCCGGCTGCTTTTTTTTTTACACGAGCCGTGAACTGCGCGGCCATCCGCACAGTTGACTCCTATTAAACTCCTTCAAACTCCAGCCGTGGGCTGTGTGGCAATAATTTCCACAGAGCCGGCTGCTTCAAACCCCCCAGCCCTGGACTGCGCGAAAATTTGCCCGGTCGGCTGATTTTACCGATCGGCGTTTTTTACTGGGTCCCTCTCACTCAGGCCTCACGTTGGGCGTCGCTTGTCGTGTTCCCTCAATCACCCCACGTTGGGGGCCACTTGTCTGGTCCCGCCCCGGCCAGCAGGGCAGTAAATCCTTGCGGGTTCGTTCCTGAGGGAGGGAGAGAGAAATAGGGCAGGAGGGAGATACAGAGAGTGGAGATGACACACGATTTTTGATCAAGCCTCTTCCTCTTTATTAAGAAAACACCGAATCTTATAAAGGTTTCGAGGTGGGAGAACAAGGCAGCTGACCTAGGTCGGTTGCTGGGAAACACGGTTAAGGGATTAAGGCTGGAGTAAAAGAGGAACCAAACTAAGGTTTTTAGCACAGCACTGAAGGGCCGATACCACCCTGCCTGTAGGTGATTGATCTTTCTTCTTCTGGCTTCTCCTGACAGGGAGTGGCGCTCCCTGCCTATTTTGTAACTCCCCTCAGGGAGTGACATTTCCGGCTAGAAAATGGCCAAGCAGCTGAATCTTTGCCGCTTCCCACAGAAGCACACTCTCTTTTCCTATGTAATAGCACATATGCCTCTCACTATTCAAATTAGCCGCTTTCATGAAATACAAGTAATAACCTAGTTTATAGTTTTAAGTGTTCTTTAAAAAAAATGAAAATACACACATTTAAAAATTTATTTTAGAAACTTATGTAGACTCATTTCCTTTCTTGTATAAACCACATGAAAAACAAAACTGGGAGTAGCTCATGGTTGCTCACAAGCTTATAAACTTGACCTAAACTATCCACCTAATGACTGAGAGAAACACCTGAATATAAAGTTCTGCCTGATTCATTGATAAGCTATGTGATTTTCAACAAATTATCCTCTTTATACGTGTAAAATAGGAATAATACCAGTATCTACATCTTATACAGCCTCTCATAAACCACTGTTATTATCCTTATTGTCGTATGATTGTTACTATTCTTCAAAGACCTCCATCATTACTTCCATTTCTAAAAGCATTCCCCCAGCTCACCTTTGTTTTATCCTTTTTTTATCCACTCAGTATCACACAATACTTCTAAGATTACTTCCTTTTAACTCATTTAGTGAAATAAATGAAACTTACCCTTTATTGAGTGCTAAGCATGCTAGTGTTTTCATATACATATTCTCATTTCATCCTTACTGCAAGCTGGTAAAGAAGGTGATACTTTGGGGCTCCTGGGTGGCTCAGTCGGATAAGCCTCCAAATTCAGCTCAGGTCAGATCTCACATTCATCAGTTCGAGCCCCGCGTCGGGCTCTGTGCTGACAGCTAGCTCAGACCCTGGAGCCTGCTTCTGGTCCTGTGTCTCCTTCTCTCTCTGCCCCTCCCCCTCTCATGCTCTGTCTCTCTCTGTATCAAAAATAAATAAAACATTAAAAAATTTTAAAAAAAAAAGAAGGTGATATTTTCACAGGTAGATTATTTTGGTCTTAGAAAGGGTTGGTGATTTTCCATGGTCACTCAATCAGTAGATGACAGACGGTGCCTTTGTTGCATTTTTTCTTCACTGAGCAAATACATTGACCGTAGGTACATATTCCAGTCAACAGCATTACAAGTCTCTTTGCTTCAGTAGCTCAGGGAAAGTGTTATTAGTACCTTTCTAAATGTTAGCTACACCTCCAGCTCTGTTTCTCAAGTCTTCTTGGAAACTATGCTGAAATTATCATAGATCACTCATAAACTTTGATTTAAAAATATCACTTTTGAGAAAATGTGCCTAACTCATAGGTCTAACAGGAGAACAGGAGAAACTTAATAGAGGACCAGGGGGAGGGGAAGAGGGAAAGAGAGTTGGGGAGAGAGAGGGACACAAAACTTGAGAGACTATTGAATACTGAAAACGAACTGAGGGTTGAAGGGGGTGGGGGGAAGAGGTGGTGGTGGTGGAGGAGGGAACTTGTGGGGAAGAGCACTGGGTGTTGTATGGAAACCAATTTGACAATAAACTATTTGAAAAAAAAGAGAGAGAGAAAATGTGCCTATCTGAACTTCTCAAGTGAGATGAAAAAATTAGATATATAACAAAATGCAATCATCTAAAGATATCGGCCCTTCTCTTTCCCTGTTTCAACAGATATGTCATTTCAGCACCAAAAATGTTCCGTGTTGGAGCATCTGAAAATGTTGTAATTCAAGTTTATGGATACACCGAAGCATTTGATGCAACAATCTCTCTTAAAAGTTATCCTGATAAAAAATTTAGTTACTCTTCAAGCTATGTTACTTTATCCACAGAAAATAAATTCCAAAACTCTGCAATCTTAACAGTATGTATTTATTCTTCATTTGCTTTATACATACAGAATATTCTCCACAAAATGCATACCAACTTTGAATGTTGATAATGTAGAGATTTGGCCATTTATTATCACTCACCACTGTGTAATTATGCAATAATGTCAGTCATCTCTGGTAATATAGATGAAACAGAAAATTCTAAATTGAAGAATTGTGTCTGCTTTTTGAGCAACGCATGTGAATTGTAATGATCGTATTGGAAAATAAAATTGTACGAATGCAAAAATATTTGAAAATGAAGTGAAAATTTTTGATAACTGTGAAAATTATCAATATAAGGGAATTCGAAAATATGAACATGTTTCTTGATCTGTAGTAAAAACCCCAAGGATGACATTGAACATTTGTTAGCTTGAACTCCAATATTCTGCAATTATAGCTTCCAAAACTAATATAATTATTGGTTTCTAAAGTGAACAACTCTCATTGACAAACTGTAGTTAATACAAAAAACATTCTGGATCAAATAACTTTTCCTTCTATTAAGATATCATAGTGTACTTTGGTTAGAGTAGTGTTTGCAACCATTTCTTACTTAAAATTCTAACTAAAAATTACTTCATACTCAAAATATTGTTTTAAATTCTGATATAAATTCAAAAATAAACAACCAGAAAATCAAAGACAACCAGATGTGGAAGGTGCATTTAGACTGGCGTTTCTTTAAAGTGAGCTCTTTAAAAATTAATTAAGTTTGAAATTTTTAAAAGAGCTTAAGACTAGAGGGGTGCCTGGCTGGCTCAGTTGGTAGAGTGTGGACTCGTGATCTCAGGGTTCTGAGTTCAAGCCCCACACTGGGTGTAGAGATTACTTAAAAATAAGTAAAATCTTTAAAAAATAAAAATAAAAAAGAGCTTAAGATGAGAATTATACTGATATTTAATATTTTGAATTTATTCTGTAAATTTGTTTTGATTTTATAATTATATAAAACTCATAAGGATAAGAAGATTACACCTAGTCTGAGGTTTTATATATTTAAGTAACATTGTAATAAAAATAAATTTTCATTATATTATAACTAATTAAAAGTCAGCACTGAGAGTCCTCCAGGACATTTTTTTTTTTAAATGGAGTCTGTTTATTACCCAAGTTTGAGAAACACTGATCTAAATTAATTGTAACCAAATGTGGGAATTTTTTCATTAGTGTTCTTTTAAAAATTTTTTTTAACTTTATTTATTTTTGAGAGAGAGAAAGAGAGAAGGAGACAGAGTGCGAGCTGGGGAGGGGCAGAGAGAGTGGAAGACACAGAATCTGAAGCAGGCTCCAGGCTCTGAGCTATCAGCATAGAGCCTGATGCAGGGCTTGAACCCACAAATCGTGAGATCATGACCTGAGCCAAAGCTGGATGCTTAACTAACTGAGCCACCCAGGTGCCACTCATTAATGTTTTTGATTGCAAATCCTCTAATACTGTAAATACTTACTCTTACTAGGTTTATTAAGAATTAAAATTAATTTCCCAATTAATTTCAGTAGACACTCTTATCTGATGTCACTGGCCACACATGTGTAGCTGTTACCTTTAAATTTAAATCAATCAAATTTAGCTACAATAAAAAAATTCAGTTCATCAGTCACAATAAACACATTCCAAGTGCTCAAAAAGCCACATGTGACTGATGGCTACCATGTTGGACAATGTAGATATTGAATATTTACATTGTCATAGAAAGTGCTCGTGACTCACGCAGACTTAGTTCATTGAAAGAATAGACTAAGCAGGCAATCATAAAACTTGATGCATATCTTCTGCATTTAATTTTACATTATAATGTATCTTTGCCAATTGTTTAATGTTGTGCCAAGGTCTTTTCTTTACGCATGGGTGCCATGGTTGAGTGTCAAATCTTATTTATTATGCGTTGCAACTTTAACAAATCATCTTTGTTTACAGTTTCTGTTTCTTTAAAGCCGAGAAAGAACCTAAAGACACTTGAAAAGCAATCTGAGTGCAGAATCTTTATAGGTTTTTACTGTCTTCCAGACTTTCCAATACTCTCACAGATTTTATTCCATGACTGTTGGTTTTGGGGATTAACTTTT
Organism: Suricata suricatta; assembly: GCF_006229205.1. Lineage (NCBI taxonomy): Eukaryota > Metazoa > Chordata > Mammalia > Carnivora > Herpestidae > Suricata > Suricata suricatta. The sequence continues at coordinate 13,287,001 of NC_043712.1, forward strand.
ATCCCATGTTTGCAAAGCCTGAGTTTTCATAGAAACACTTTTCTTTCTTTTATTACTCTTTATGTATTATATTTGTGTATCATGCAAATATATGTAAAGTGAATAATTACAACTGCATACACTAAATGAGAAACCAGGCAGGTCAACCAGTGGGAGCGGAAGGATGGAGATAGAGTACAAAGTGTCCCGGGAGTGGGGAGCATGGGCTAATCCAGTGAGCTGCTGAAGTGAACTGTTAAGAAGCTTCTGTAGCAGTAGCTTTACTAAATGTATATAAAAATTAGGAAACATGGACACAGAAAGACGTTTAATTGCTTAAAGCTAAATCTTGTCTATGACATTTGACAGTGACAGGCTTCGGGTAAAATTTATTCAGTATTCTGACTCCTCTATGACTTTTTAAATGGTTAAATACTCGTACCCATTTTTTTTTGTTCTATTGAGATGATAGTAGGACTCAGAAAATCGACATGTTTTATTACCTAAAAATTATGCCCTATTCCATCAACATTTTCTTTAACAGATACAACCCAAACATTTGTCTGGAGGACAGAACCCAGTATCACATGTGTATTTGGAAGTTGTATCAAAGCATTTTTCAAGATCGAAAAAAGTGCCAATAACCTATGAAAATGGATTTCTCTTCATTCATACAGACAAACCTGTTTACACTCCGCAACAGTCAGGTAGGGTTTAAGATGCTTCTTCTTCTGAGGGTGGGGGTGGGGGGATGATTGACATTATATTGTAGATTTTTATAACACTTGAAATTAAGTGAAGACAAGTTTCCAACTTGATCAAAGGATTCTCAATTCCCAATGACTTTTACATTTATAAATACCATTTTAATTTAAAATTTATACAGAATTTACTAAATAAACCATTTTAGTATAAGTTTTAAATTCATATGGAAATTTAAAAATGAACCATTGTATTCTCTGCCCCATTAGTTACTTCCATGGAGAAAAAACTTTTTTAAAAATTGTGACATGTTCTGTTATATCTTATTTATTAAACAAGTATAAAATGTAATTGCAAATATAATTTTGGAAATGGGAAAATGATTTATTACAGAGCCATGTTCCCCTTAAAAAGTTCCATTGACTTTGGAGCTTTTCCTCAAATTCAGGAAACAAATCCAATTGTAGGAGTGAGATGTTGCGGCAAAGAAGAAATTAGATCACAGAAATATATGGATATTAATTTTCTAAGGGACTCTACCTAAGAAAGTTTCCAGTGGAATATTGCTTCATATTAGTGGCTCCTCTGGTAGTGGGAGAAAGAGCATCCCAGCAGTCAAAATTCTATGCCTAGTGAAGGACTGGATTTATTCCCAGTGAAGCAAAAGTAAAACTCAAAAAAGTGTAAATCCTACCCAAATATGGTCACATGTCTGCAGTTGGTTGAATCCTCCATCTCTCCCTCTTGCCATCATTAACTTTCGAGTATGTCAGAGATGGACTTATAAGAGAACTACATGTGGGGGGGAGTTTATGGCATTTTAATAATGCTATTATTGGTGAAGGACACAGGATGGGAAGCAGGACCAGCCAATGTTTGGGGAAGTCCTGTTCACACAGCGCACACTTGCTAAATGTTGGTTGATGTTGGTGATGACAGTCGTAGGAAGGAACAGGCCTAACCATGACCACTGCGGCAGGAGTACCTGTTCGGATAGGCTCCAAAAGGAAAGGCCTAGAAAGGGTGGGATATTGCTGTCAGCTTCGACAGATTGTCATTGGCAGGGTAGCCAATGACTCCTGAGTAGCATCTCTTGACCTCAAGAAGAGGACTGACTATGTACATAGAGCCCATAAGGCTTGGGCCCTTTAAAACATAATCACACCTAGAAACAAACATATCTTTGATATAAGTCCTCTTTACCAAAGGACTAATTTAGAAGCTTGGACGCTGTGGAGCCAGATTGTCTGGGTCCAAACCCTAGCTTGGGCTGTTGTGAGCTCTGTGACCCCGCACATGTTGCTCAGTCTCTCTGAGCCCCACTTTCCTTATCTGTAGGACAGAGATAATAATAGAACTTACCTCACAGAATTGTTGTGAGAGTAAAGTGAATTCATATGAGTAAAGCACTTAAGACAGTGCCTAGCTCAGAGTAAGCACTAGGGAAGTGATTTCTGTTACTATTTGATCTGTGGAAGAGCACAAAGCCTTATTTACACAGAAGAAAAAGAATTACTGAAAAGTAATTCTCTTAAAATTGATTAAATCTTGTTATTTATAGCTCTAATGTCTTGATCCACACATTTAATGTGAAGATCCTTGAGGGATTTTTAGTGTAAGCATCTTTAAGGCTAAAGGCTTACATCTTCAAGGCTTTGTAGATTAAGGACTTTAGAATATTAACCAAAATCCTTCATTTCCATTTCCTCTCCAGCCTTATCACCCACCACGCTCCCCCTCATCTCTGAAAATCAGTCAAACTGACCTCTTTCTAGCTGCTTTCTCACGTTATGTTCCCACTCATATGAAGGCCTGTGTATCTCTGAATGGTGCATTCATGCCCCCTACCTCATTAACACCTGCTCAGTTCCTACCTTTCATGCATGGAGCTCGGCCCTCTCTGACCTCTATGACTGCTTCCCATCTCCCTCTCTGCACTCTCAGAAAGTCAGGCCCTGTCTTCGTAGAACTTCCCACCCTGGATGGCACATGCATTTGTGATTATCACATGTTCACTCTCACCTGCACTCCGTGTCTGATTTGTCACACCGCCCTATCTCCAAGTCTATCATCGTGTGTACACATAGAAGGCTTTCAGTACATTTTTTTTTCAAAACCTAATAAGCCATTATCTTTGGTACTAAAGAATTCTATTGATCTTGCCTCCGATACCCTGTTGCCATGAAGGCAAGATTAATTTTCTAATATAGACACAAACTAGGTTAAAAAGTAGGTAAGTAGCAATTGTAGAAATAATACCAAAATAAAAATAATAAGCATTTGTTGAGTAGTTACCATGCTCCAGGCTATGCAATAGCTTTGTCTCATTTGGCCCTCACAATGCTATAGAGCGGATACTAGCAGTTCTGTTTCGCAGAGGAGGGAACTAAGATTTAGAGGGATTCCGTCTCCCACGCTGAGACACACTAGGAAGCGGCCGTCCATGGAGTGAAACCAAAGTTTCGACCTCCAGGGCCTCCAGAGGCCTGAGCTCTTAACTTTATGAGACATACTACATCTGGCAGCATCCCAGTGACACTCAGGCTGAATTGGGTGTGTCCCTAATACAGGAAGGAGGACACAAAGTGGGAGAGGGATGAGGGAAAAGGGGACAGCAGAGTGTGTATGGGGGGGCGGAGATTTACTGAACATTTTGCTTTGACTTTATTGAAACCAATTTTAGAGAGCTTAATGTGGCTTCTTATGTAGAGCCTTGCATAATACTAACCCTTTAAAAGAATTGTGGCTCCAGTTCAACTTTATTTTGTGGGTGAGGTTTTGGCCATGAAATCATTTGAGCATCAGTAAATGAACATCAGAGAAATTACAATATGTCCTATTGGAAGGTACTAGACCAGCAGATCTCAGGCAGTAAGAGCTCAATTCTAAGCGGATGCATTTGTTTAAAAGGCAGGGATCTATTAACTGAGGGAAACAAATGAAGAGAACTAATTGTTCTTGAGCCCTTGCCATTACACATTTAACAATGACAGAACAATCGTAGGATCTGGCTCAATGAGTCTAACAATACCAAACAACTCAACGCTGCCTTTAGCAACAATAAGAGATACTTTGGGGGTCTTGTTGGTTTTTATAAGTGCAAAAGTGTGTAATGTTGAAATCAAACTACCTAATTTCCCACTAAAATCTTCAACTCTAATATGACAATATATTATACTCCCATATAACCATATGGTAGAGATCACTATGAAATTCTTTTTTATTTACTATGAACTTCTTGATAAACAGTGGCCTAATGTGTGTTCCCAAAAAGTTTTATGGAAAAACAAAATGACTCATACTTTACAATCACTAGGCAAAGTAGCTCTTTAAAGAAGTCCAAGAGAATTCTCTTTAAAAGAAAATAATCTTCGGTAATGTATATGTCTGTAAACTAACTTTTTCTTTCTTCTAAAATGTATTTTTATGTATTGATTTTTGTGATTGAGGTTTTTTTAATTATACTCATCTCTTTTAAGGATGATTATTGTAAAAAAATCAAAATACCCTTGTGTTTAACAGAGGTTTTGACAATATCAATTATTCTTACAGTGAAGGTTAGAGTTTATTCACTGAATGATGACTTGAAGCCAGCCAAAAGAGAAACTGTCTTAACTTACATAGTAAGTATGTTATTTATATAAATAATCATTTAACTCACTTTCAAGGTTAGGTACACTATTCTATAACTCTGCCCTAAACCCACACTAGCTCATTCAATGTTTGGTAAATGGTTATGGAACATCTTCTGTAAGTATAACATTGTAAGTCTATACCTCAATAATAGATATATACAAAAAAACTCATGAAAATTAACTTTCAGCAAGTTGTGATTTTGAGCTAAACCCTTTAAATATATGCTTCATGATTTCTTTCTTAAAGAGCATTGATCAATCACTAAGAATTGATTGAATATTAATTGAGTATTACATATGAGATTTTTTATTTGTACCATTCAAGATAAAGAATTATAATCTGGGCCACTTACACTTAAGAAGCTTAGAGTTTAGGGGCGCCTGGGTGGCTCAGTCAGTTCCGCGTTGAAGTCTGGATTTCAGCTCAGGTCATGATCTCTGAGGGTTCGTGACATTGAGCTCCGCATCGGGCTCTGCTGGCAGTGGGGAGCCTGGCTGGGATTCTCTCTCTCACTGCCTTCTGTGCCTCTCCCCAACTTGTGCTCTTTCTCTCTCAAAATAAATAAACACATTTTACAAAAACCTTAGAGTTTAGTAACATACAAGCACATGTGAAAAATAGTGTTAAACCATGAGATATGTAAGGGTAGGCAGTTACCAGCCCTTTATCAGCAACGACATGTGTAACAGAAGACATGTCTCTTGCGGTCTTACCCAGTGTGTGTCACAGCCCTACAAGACGCCTGTGAGGAAATAACCACTCACCTATTAACAGCAGTCATGGTCTTTCACTGTAGGCTGCAACACCTTTTCTTGTACTAAAAAAAAACGTTGTAAGATGAAAACCTTACCAGAACACAAGTATAAAGGAGCGATGTGCAGGGATAACTCTGAAGGCTTTATAGCTTACAAAAATCATAAACCTTTAACAAACTTTAACCTTTGGCTATTTTATAATGAATTACTTGTGAACCATCAGAGTGTGCCAAGACCGTGGCTGATAACTATTGACATAGACTGTAAACCCTGGTAGTCCAGAAAAAAGATTAGGGAGGCCAAGGATGGGTCCAGGAAGAAGTGAGATTTGGACTAGACCTGTCACAATGAGCAGAACTGAGAGCGGTGGAAAAGACGTGAGCGGGTTGCTAGAAAGGAGCAACAGAGAGCAGAGTCAGAGGTGAGACTGGACAGGAAGAAAGCAGTCTGATTCCAGAGCAGAGGCATCCCCGGGAAGAGAAGGGTCAATAAGACTTGAAAGTTAGGATAGGGCACCAGAGACTTGAATAACCAGACCTGGAAGTTGAGAATCCATGTAGCAGGTTGTAGGGAGCCCCTGCAGATTTACTGATGGAAGGGAAGTGTGTAGCCATGAGCACCACTACAGTAGAAGTGAAGGGGTGTGCAGGGAGCCCCACCCTCCCACCCTGGACTGCAGAAATCTCAGCAGCAGAAGAAATGCAGACAGAGGCCCCTCAGATTTCCTGAATGAGGGTGAGCCAATAAGAGCGGCATTGACAGCCACCAGGAAGCTGACGTGAATTTACCAGTTTATAATGGGTCTGCGTGGGCTGGCTTGTCCTAAAACTGTGAGCCTTTTTCTCTGGAATCCAAGATTTGAGTTGAGGAATAGAAATACCTACTGAGTAGATACTACAGGACAAAACCACACTGGAGTATAAACCAAACAAATTATACATTAGGGCAAATGATGCATGAGATCAGAGGGAAGACTAAATGGAGGTGGGGGGTGCTGATGCAATCCTTTTCTGGAATAGAATAGGTTTCAATTAAAGGAATAGACACAGATTTGTAAGAAGTAGTGAAGAACTTACTGCATAGGAAATAGGATGAGTTTTCCAATGACAGCAGGAAGGAGTAAGAAATGAGACCGCAAATAAACTGGCTGAGTGGTATTGGGAGCCTGGAAGGGAACAGTGAGCAGAAGCAGTGTCAGCTCAAATGCGCTTTTTCTGTCTGAAAATACTAGAGGATGTGGGCAGAAGCTTTTTATTTTTATTTCTCCCAATCAAGCTTCAGTGCTGAAAAATTCTGGTACAAGGGAGACTGGATGGCAGCCATCCCACGTTTGAGCTGCCCCAGGAGGAGCGGATTGAGGAATCTGACCCCAGAGCCTCCGAGAATCAGTACACAGGAAGTGCCCTGAAAATAGGGCTCAAGAGAGATCATCATGGAAGCACTGTGTGGGATCACCTGCAGGCATGAAAAACAGCCCAGAGGATATTTAGCCACCCTGATTCTTGTTCAGAACAGACCTTTGTAACTTGAGGAAAAATCACCTTAAAATCCTGACCATGAATTTCACAGTCACAGCAGCACATGGTGGTAAATTTCTGGATTAAGGTCAAAATGAACCTCTACATGTAGTCCAAAGAAAGTTAAAAAAAAAAACAAAACACCCTCCTTTCAATAATGTTCAAACCCACACACAGAAGGGAGTTTATGGGGAAAGCTTTATGAAAACTTTCAAGTTTGATTAACCATGTTAGGTGTTTAATCAAGTTCAAAATGTCCATAGGGCACAATTCTAAAAATGTCTTGCTAATAAAAGCATTTTATAGCATGTTTGCTTTGGAACACTTCAAATGAACAGATATGGAATTTGGACTGTGGTGCCTATAAAGCGCGTAAGTTCACATTTGGTTAGTAATAACATTGGCTATGTTACACTTCTGTATTTTAGTTGTGTGATAGAAAGTTGGGTCTCTTCCAGATAATTGAGATCAGGATATCCTGAACACCAGTATACACTTCTCTCTCTCTCTCTCTCTCTCCCCCACCTTTTCTCTGTGTCTCTCTGTTGTTCTTTCTTTCTCTCTGTGCCCCCCACTCTCCTTCCTTTTCCCCCTCTCACTCTCTCTCTCTCTCTCTCTCTGTATGTCTCTCTCTCTCTCCCACTTTTCTCTCTCTGTGCCTCTCTATTGTTCTTTCTTTCTCTCTGTCCTGCCTCCCTCCCCCTTCCCCTTCCTCTCCTCTCTCTCTCTTTCTCTCTCCCCCTGTGGCAGGACATGGAGGAGAGGTTAAAAAGAGGGAGCTTAAATGGACCATATTTGCCTTCCACAACATTTAAGTGATATTCCTCTTTCATATTTAATTTGGAGACATAGATATTTGTTAGTAAATATTTCCAGTAAGTCAAAGATTAAATATAAACCAATTGATTTCTTTAATGTGGCTTATGTGGTTTGTTTTTGTTCAAAGGATCCTGAAGGATCAGAAGTGGACATGGTGGAAGAAAATGATTATACTGGAATCATCTCTTTTCCCGACTTCAAGATTCCGTCCAACCCTAAGTATTTTAAAGTATTTGTTAATATAAGTTTTCTCTAAAAAGCACATCTGGAACTTGTGGTTGTGAGGCAGATAACCAGTCAGATGGAGCCACCTAGTGCTAACAAAGGGTGTAAGTGTGAAAGTAAGGAGGCTATGCAGAACAGTGCTCTTGTGATGAGCCCGGGTGATGTATCAAAGTGTTGAATCATTATATTGTACACTGAAACTAATGTAACGCTGTGTGTAAGCTACCTGGAATTAAAATTAAAAAATAATAAAAAAGTAGAAAGACCCTAATTTTTTTTAAACGAAAAGGACACAATGTAAGTTTGAAAAAAAATGTAAATCTTATGAGAAGTGAGGTTCAGTTTCTGGCAAACAAAAACCTCTCAATACTTCTCATCAATCCTCCTATCTATAGAAATGAAAATTTAGAAGAGGCAAAAATAGCCACCAGGATCTTTTTCTTTTTATTAAAACTATCAGCCCTCTACCCTTCAAGGAATCTAAGAGATTGTCAGTCTAAAAGGCTAGGATCGCCCCATGCCTTGCTCTGAGAGTTACAAAAATATTGGTCCTTTATAGTCTTTGTCTGTATGGACGACTGGAAGGCAGATCTAAGAGGGAGAGTGTTCTTAGAGCCATTTTTTTCCTTTCCTTCTCTTTTTTGGGAGGGGGGCCTGATTTAAGGGGGCACCTAGGTGGCTCAGTAGGTTAAGCATCTGACTCTTGATTTCAGTTCAGGTCATGATCTCAGGTTCATGGGTTCAAGCCCCATGTGCAGAGCCTACTTGGGATTCTCTTTCTCTCTCTGCTTCTCTCCTGCTCATTCTCATTCTCTCTCTCTCTCTCAAAATAGATAAGTAGACATTTAAAAAATGGATTTTAAAAATGTTTAAACAGAATTCAATGTAATAAATATTTAGTGAACATATTCCTGGTATGTGCAAAGCATATGCGGAGTGAATACACAAAATGGAAATGAATAATTCACACTCCCTGCTTTCATGGAACTTATAATAGAGTAAGACAAATAAGTGTATGTATAAATGGCTAAATATAACCTTAAAGCAAAATCTCCTTATGATCATTTTTCTGACCTCTGGCAGGAAGTCTGCAGTTAATTTGCTTTTTGCAGTTAATTCACTGAAGGTTTTTTAGAAATTCTAGTGAAATTGGAGATTTAATTTTTATATTGCATACTTCCTTAGAAATATTACATGTTCTATGCCACCGAATTGATCTTATTATTTTATAACTGTTATTATCTCAACAACTTCCTTGTGTGCCATCTGCTCCTTGACAGATTATATGTCAGACATGGTAGCCTCTTGTGATCACTACTTTTCTACCCCAGTACCTTTGTACATGTTGACCCCTCTGCTTGGAATGTGCTTCAACTTGCTCTTCACAAGGCTGGCTTTTTCTCATCCTTTAGGACACAAAGTAAATGCTCCCTTTTCAAAGAGGCTATTCCTAGATGCACAATCTAGTACAGTCCTCTCTCTTTCTTCTTTAGTCTCTTGTTCACTTATCTCAATGTTACATTTATTTATTTGCCTCTTTATTTTGTCTGTTTTTGCCCACTGTTGTGTCTTTAGCACTTAAACATAACAGGCACTTGGCGAATATTCACTAAATTAATGGTGATGATGATGATGATGATGATAGTCACAGTATTATGTTGATTGCATAACCAACATGCAAGATAAACACTATTTTTCTCATTTCATAAAGGAAATTAAGCAACTTGCCCAAATCCAATTTACCAGTAAATGAGAAAATGGGAATTGGAAATCCCATGGACTGTTAGCTCTATGAAGACAGAAATTCTTCTGTTTTGTTCACTTTTATCTCCAGTTGTTACTCCGGTGCTCAGTAAATATTTTTAAATGGAAGTTGTTAATAAACCTGGGTCATTTTCCTCTTTAAATGAGCCATGCTTTGTCTCTACCCATAACTTCTTTTAGTGAGGTATGAGTTGTATAATCTGGATAAGCTCAACTTGTTATATGTTTCTAGAGACATTGTCCTACTATGGTGTGGATTTTAGTATTATGTTAGTGTAATTACTGTCCATATTAATTAAGTTAATCCTCAAGTTTCATAAGCTCTTCAAATCAAAGCCTGAAGTCAAAATACCCCAAAAAATAACAATATATGAAGATACTAATTACTAAACAACTTCTATTATCCTGAAAACGCTGAATTATTTCTATTTATTACTTAAAGTTCTACACAAATAAAATATATTACTGACACTGAATACATCTCTACTTACTTTCTCTTTAAAGCATGAATCGATTAGATTTCCTCTGGGCATATTAAAACTATTTGATGATGTCTGTAATTTTAAATATTTTCCTTCCACAGGTATGGCGTGTGGACAATCCAAGCTAAATATAAAGAGGACTTTTCAACAACTGCAACTGCATATTTTGAAATTAAAGAATATGGTAATTTGTGATCATTAAAAGTTTACCTGTAAAAAAGTTAGTGTTTTTGCAATAATGCTTTCCATTAGTGAGCTTACTGCAGAATCACCCCCAGATGAAGGTAGGGCAGCCTGGCTGGCATGGTTGGAAGTAGTGGTTGAGAAGGTCCTGGGGGTGGGGGGGTTGCTCAATGTTGGAAGGCCTAGCCTCTAGCTCCAGCACGCCTTCGTTACCCTCCATTACCCTCCAATAAACTCACAGACGTCTCTGGACTTGTGTTTCTCATCACAGAGCCAGAAGAGACCTAGTCCCCCAGGGAGCTTGACTGATGAAGGTCAAAAACTATGATTTTAGGAGAAACTTAAGTAGGCTGAGATGAAGTGAGCAAAACCAGAAAGACTAATGATTTATTCAAGTCATTACAACCAACTAGTGAGAGAAGCAGAACAGTTGGGTTTCCACCCCCCTAGTTCAGTACTCTTTTCCTTCTGCTCACCAATCCCTAATATATTTATCTGAACATTTAAGATATTCTTCTTTTGAAATCAATCATATTAATGGACTAATAATTAAGACATAAATAGCTTATGTTTCCCTTCTTACAGTTGTTTACTAGAGTATTTATGCACTCTGAGATCAAATTTAACTAGTTTTTATTTGAAGTCATTTTTTATTTCTCCAGGAAGCTCATAATAATATGGAGAATAAATGCACGGGGTTTAACAATTGGCAAACAGAACAGTGACAGAAAACAATTTGTTATACAGAAACAACATTAAGGATTATAGGCTCTCAATAACCTATAGTCCTACCTGATCTCCCTTCCTCAAGTATTTTTGCTGCTTCCCATGTATATCTAGAATTCATCCACCTCTTACCATCTGAGGCCATTCTCATCAATTCATCACCAGCAACCCCCCTTCCGCCCCCCACGCTACTGCAAAAGTCTCCTAAGTGCTATCCCTTCTTCCAAGCTATTATCATTTGATATTGGCCAAAATAATCTTGAAATACAAATCTCATCATGTTATTTCCCTGCTGAAAAGTCCCCAATAGCTCCCCTTTCCTTTGCTAATCAAAACCAAAATCCTTATTTTGAGCTGCCCCTGCCCACCTCCTCTTCAGCCTCATTTTATACCATTCATCCTCTTATTTCCCTCCCGCAGTGGTGACCTTGGACACAGTGTTCCACCTGCCCAGGACACTCTTCCCCTCCCCCATCACCTAGCCAACCCCTACTCACGTTTCAAGTCTCAGCCAAGAAGCCATTTATTCAGCAAACCTTCTCCTAACTTCTCTTTCCTGGAAAGGATTCCCTGTAGCATATATTGGCTTTCATAACTGTGGTATAGGCATTTTTATGTGTAATTGTTTGCTTACCACCATCTTTACTGCTTGACTATCAGCTCATTAAGTCCAGGGTTTGTGTCTTTCTGTTCCCTGTGATATCGCTGTTGAGAGTGTGTCTGCCACACAGCAAGTAGGTATTAGACGAAAGGGTGAAATGTTTTCCTCCACCTCGTATCACAGAGAGAACACACCTGCCTTCATCTTTGGTAACAAAGGAATGCACCCTAGAGCAACAAAGTGTATTCCTCCTTTATTTCTAGACTTTTCCATCAAGCAAACACTTGCCATACCTGAAGCCAGCTATCTCACTGACATGTTTATGTATCAGTCTTTTCCATAATATCAGGGCCACTCAATTACCCAATGTTCTTTTTTTAAAAAATACTTATTTATTTTGAGAGAGAGAGCACACACATGAGCAGGGAAGAGGAAGAGAGAGACAGAGAATCCCAAGCAGGCTCCATGCTGTTAGCACAGAGCCCAACACAGGGATCGATCCCACAAACCATGAGATCATGATCTGAGCTGAAACCGAGAATCAAACACTTAACTGACTGAGTCACCCAGGTGCCCCAATTACCCAATTTTCTGTTAACGGTTGTGGTGATTAATAGAACTAGAATCCATGGGACCCCTGGGTGGCTCAGTTGGTTGAGTGTTGAACTCCTGATTTTAGCTCAGGTCATAGTCTCAGGGTCATGGGATCAAGCCCCACATTGGGCTCTGCACTGGGCCTGGAGCCTGCTTGGGATCTCTCTCTCCCTCTCTCTTTCTGCTCCTCCCCCACTTAAGACTCCCTCTCTTTCTCAAGAAAAATTTAATAAAGAATCCATAAGTTCTGGTACATAATCTTAGTATAAAGAGAAGGCAGTGCCATTTTGACAGGTGAAATTCTTTTCTCTTGGGCAATCAAGATACCAGAGGGAGGGAGAGAGAGAGAGAAACTCCTTCCACCTGCCCTAATTTTAAATTTTGCATGGGTGTTCTTTCTTTTAGCTAATTATAAGCTTCCTCTTCTTGACTAAAGTCAGAGTTTTATGTTGGAATTTGGACACTGGATGGGTTTATCTACAAGACAAAAAAGAAAACTGTTAAAACAGGAAGATTTTTCTTTTCCTATTTTAAACTTAACAAAACTCATGGAGCATATATTATGTTTGAGACTCATGAGAAAGGTGGGAGGGGGAGAGATATAAAGGTACATAGAGTACAGCCTTTTTGGTTTTCAAGAAGCCCATGCTCTGTTGAATAAATGCTATCATCAAAGTATAAGCAAAGTGCTTCTGGTGCATGGAACTGGATAGACCTCTGATTGGCAGAGTAGGAGGTGCCCCAGAGATATTGTTGACAATGATGATGATGAGGTTGTTGATGACAGGGTGAATGTTGAATTGATATTACAGCTTGTCCAACTATACTAGAAGGAAGGCTACTCTAAATGGTAAAATTGCCTCTTTGTTTTTATTTTCAGTGTTGCCACATTTTTCTGTCTCAATAGAACCAGAAAAGAGTTTCATTGGCTATAAGGACTTTAATGATTTTGAAATTACTATAAAAGCAAGGTAAGAAAGTTTTCTTTCTTTCTTTCTTTCTTTCTTCAGATTATCCAGCTAAATTGCGTGCCAACTCTGGTTGGTGATAGTTGCCCAAATTGAGAAGTGTGATTCCCCCCACCCACTTTATTGAGATATTATTGACATATAACATTGTGCAAGTTTACAATGTGCTGTACACATTGTGTACATTGTGTTGATCTAATACACATATATATTGCTGAGATCTGTGATTTATGGGCAGTGTTTTCTGTGACTTTGGAATTGATGGAGGAAACATCAGGCCTATAGTTTATTTACTTGTTTTGATTTTTTGCTGATTCTGATTTTACTTTTGTTGGTTATTCAACAGCAAGAAAAAAGATCCCAAAGTTTTAAGTTCAATGTGTGTATCTAGGAACCAGCAAGACATAGGATATTGGGGCTAAGATATGAAGCCTTTCCTTCTTGCCATTTTTTAATGGCTTAACCAACCAGCTAGTTCTCTATGACTACTTCAAGACCCAATGCTTTAAAACCACAGCCATTTACAAGACAGCTGGGCAGTCCTGCTGATCTGGGCCAGGCTGAATGTAAGCTGGGCTCAGCCGTGTGCCTGCAGTGGCTGGCTGGTCTAGGAGGTCTTACTTTCACGTGTGGCAGTTGACTGAAACTACGAAGACAATTGAACTATGTGTATCTCTCATCACCCAGCAGATTAGCTGTAGGAGCAGCCATGCTCAGAGAAAGAAAATGGAAGCATGAAAGTCCATCGCTTCTACCACGTTCTTTTGTCCAAAGCAAGTTACAAGACCAGCCCCGGGAATAGACGCCCTTGACACATGTCACCCACAAGGAGCTCCAAAGGTGGCGGATGTATAGGGCAGGGGAGACCTGGAGTTAGTGTTGCAGGCAGTCTTCCACAAAAGCTCAGGCCATCTAAAAATGACAATATAACATCATTATCAGGAACAATAACCAATTTGCATAACTATATGTGTTGGGCGTCTTTCTAAGTACTCTGTATATATTAGCTCACTTAATCTTTATGAAATCTCTATGAGATAGTTACTATTTCTGTCCCCATATTACAAATGAAAAAACAGAGGTACATAAATATTAAGTAATTTTCCCAAGATCGCACAGCTAGGAAGTTACATGGTCTGTTTGGCTTCAGGGTTCAGGCCCTTTAACATTATCCTACACTGCCTTTCTTATTAGCATTTATTCCTAGGATAGAGTGTGACTTAGTCTAAAACAACAGAGAGGCTCATTTGACAGAGAATTAACAAACTGGTTTCTTTAAAATTTTTTTAATGTTTTATTTATTTTTGAGAGAGAGAGAGACAGCATGAGCAGGGTAGGGTCAGAGAGAGAGGGAAACATAGAATCTGAAGACAGGCTCCAGGCTCTGAGCTAGTAGTTGTCAGCACAGAGCCCGACTCAGGGCTCGAACCCACGAACTGTGAGATCATGAACTGAGCCGAAGCTGGACGCTCAAGCGACTGAGCCACCCAGGCGCCCCCAAACTGGCTTCTTTTAATGGAGACACTTTATTTGTACAGACTATGGATAAAGGAAGTTAGCTCTAGCTGTAGTATTATTCTCTGTGCAGCAAATTTCCTTTAGCTTCACTTAAATTGAAATTAAAAAAGGAAATAAGAAGTTAGAATGTTAAAAAAGAACTTATCTCTTCTAACAATGAGATTGAGCATGCTGCTTTTAAGGATGTAAAAGAAGATAGGGCACAGAACTCACCACTGATATCAAAATCATCAAGGAGTAGTGTGTCCTGATCCTGGACCTGAGGTCTCTTGATCTCCTCAAGATCCGTTTATTCAGGGGCGCCTGGGTGGCTCAGTCGGTTAAGCCTCCGACTTCGGCTCAGGTCAGTTCTCACGTTCGTGGGTTCGAGCCCCGCGTCAGGCTCTGTGCTCACAGCTAGCTCAGAGCCTGGGGCCTGCTTCCAGTTCTGTGTCTCCTTCTCTCTCTGCCCCTCCCCCTCTCATGCTCTGTCTCTCTCTGTATCAAAAATAAATAAAACATTAAAAAAAATTAAAAAAAAAGATCCGTTTATTCATCTAGCACAGAGTAATAAAAACCTGCACTTCAGCTTTATAATCATAGCTTTATGAGGATGAAATGTAACCGTGGATGGATGACACTTTAAAAATCTCGAGTGCTTTGTGTAATTTCACATTGTTACATTTGATCTGCATTTTATTATTGTAACCATGTTAGCAAAACAATTTTATGATATTATTGTTTGGCAGATATTTTTATAATAAAGTCGTCACCGAGGCTGATGTTTATATCACTTTTGGAATAAAAGAAGACTTAAAAGATGATCAAAAAGAAATGATGCAAAAAGCCTTGCAAAGCACAACGGTAAGATGTTAAGGCAGGTACGTCCACTTGTACCTACAGAGGTATCACGAGGGCTGGAGAAAAGTCACTTCCAAATCATCTAGTCCAACCCCTCATTTTACACAGGTTGGAAATGGAAGCTTAAATGCTCTCTTGGCTTCTCCAGGGCCTCAGGATAAAGTCTGACATCAGCCTCCCTCACCAGCCAATCTCATGCTCTTTCCTCCTTCCTCTACCTCGTGTGAGTCACTAGTTTCTGGAACTTTCACTACCCTCTTGCCTCCAGGTGTTTGCAAGGCCACTCCTTCTGGTTGGGGATGCTCTTCCCCTTTGTGGCTTCTGCCCCATCGTGGGCTGGCTAGTCCCTTCTTCCTCTGTAAGTCAGCCTTGACACCCTTTCTCTGGGGAAGCCTCCCTGACTCCTGTAAGTTAGGTTGGCTGTCCCTGCCGGGTCTCCAGCCTCCTCTGCTGGAGTGTGTTTCACACTTCGTTACGGTGTCCTCAACCAGAGATGTTGTTTACCCCCACGGGCACATTTGGCAATGTCCAGAAAACATTTGTGGTTGTCACAACTGGGAGGTAGGGGGGTACAACTGGCATTTAGTGAATAGAGGCCAGCCTGTTGCCAAGTTCCCACAATGTGCAGAGCGGCCCCGACAGCAAGTTACCCTGTCCGAAATGTCAACAGGGCTGAGACTGAGAAGCCCTTCTTTACTGTAGTGGTTTACCTACTTCTCTTTCTTTCTCTCCACTAACCTCTTTGTGAGTCTGAATTGTTCCATTATATGCCCAGAGCCAAGCCGGTTCCTGGAAAATAGTAGGTGCTCTATGAATATTTCTGAGTGAATGAACTCATTGGGAAGTTATCTGTCCATGATCAGGGGCTAGTGGTTGCTGGAGCACAGCTTAGAGCCCTGGTCCCTTCATCCCTTGGTCAGTGTTCCTGACACTATACCTCAGATGATAAGGGCTCATGTCATTCTGCTGACTCTTGCATATTTGCGTGGTTTGTATCATCAGGTATTTAGCCTATGTTTTTCCAAGAGTTTTATTTATTCAAATTATAAATCAGACACCTCTCTTTAATATAAGATTTTATACTGGATGCTGAGATTTGAAGGTAACTAAGACAGAAGTCCCTAGCCTCAAGCTACTCAAGTTTAGAAGAAAATAAGGCAACATCTATTTCACTGTTGTGGTTAATAATTAAACAATATAATATGACTTAGCTCTATATCCTTTTATAGCCATTGTGTTTTTAAATTAGTGTTTCAATGTGTACGCAGTGAAGTCCAAATTAAACATCATAAAACCCAGCAAACTCTCAGGAGTAAACTAAAAGCAGGCCCAGAAAGATGGATGCTAACTCAAAGATTAGAAGAAGGAATCTGCTAGTATAGAAAACAAAAAACAAACAACAACAACAACAACTTGTTGAACCATATAGTGTTTAGGACTCTTCCTATACATCTATACAAATTCAGTCACAAAATAGGACTCTGGGCCCAACCGTAGACTTGATCATTCACTCTGCAACAAACTATCCCTCTGATAGTTGCCTTCTATTTAGGAGCTAGTAAAGGCAGATTTTGTTAATTTTCCCCTGTAAGTTCTTCTCTGAAATACATCTTTC
This sequence comes from Suricata suricatta, assembly GCF_006229205.1. Lineage (NCBI taxonomy): Eukaryota > Metazoa > Chordata > Mammalia > Carnivora > Herpestidae > Suricata > Suricata suricatta. The sequence continues at coordinate 13,303,925 of NC_043712.1, forward strand.
ATTTTCCCTTTTGAAAAAGTTGATAAATGGAGTTGCGCACGTCACATTTAATTCTGAGATTTCAACTAAGGAACTGTTGTATGAAAGTCTGGAAGATTTAAACAACAAGTACCTTTATATTGGTGTAACGGTCATAGAGTCTGCAGGTAAGTTTTTTTTTTACTTGAATAATATTTAGACAGCATATTAAATGTATAAATAATTGCTTATTCTCTCATATTTTATTTTCTTCCATAGTTAAATGTTACTTTCACCTCATTAAAAACAGATTAGAGTAGAGCCCTGCCTCTCTATCATGGGGTCTCTATCACCCCATGTGCAAAACTGGGACAGCACCTGCCCAGCTGATATCTTGCATAGCCTGGCAGGCCCTCTGGCTTGAACATGTAGCACCCCAATGTTCTCACCTGCTAAGGATAAAAATCTAAATGACATTTGGTATGTATAAATGTTTGATAAAATGCTATGCAAATGGAAGATACTGCATTATCATTTAGTCTCCTTGTCTGTACCATGATGGGGTTGAACTATATACCCCCTAAACCCCTCTCAGCTGTAATATTCAAGAATTCTATCCAAAGTCGGAGGTAATGTTTCCAAAATGGGTACGATAATACCATACACCTCATAGGGTTGTGATGAGCATCAGAGAGTCAATATTTGCAAAGTACTTAAAATAATACCTGTCAGGGCACCTGGGTGGCTCAGTTGGTTGAGTGTCTGACTTCGCCTCAGGTCATGATCTTGCATCGTCTATGGGTTAAAATGCCACGTCAGGCTCTGAGCTGTCAGCACAGAGGTGGCATCGCATTCTGTGTCCCCCCCTTTCTCCGACCCTCTTCTGTTTGCACTCTCTCTCTCTCTCTTTAAAAAATGAATAAGCATTAAAAGTTAAAAAAAAAACTTGTCAGCTAGTGAATACCATATAAGACATTAGGCCCCCTCCTCCCCTTTCCCCTCTACCTTCTTTTCTCCTCCCTCTCTCCCCTTTCCCTCCTGCTCCCTCTCCTCCTCCTCCTTCTTATTTCTACCTACTACTTTCTTAGCATCCTAAAAACTTACCTAGTGCCCTCAACCCCAACTCCAGTGGTTTGTAATAGTCATTAATTATTACTCCAAATTAGGTCAATTTGTCTTACTTCTGGTGTCTTGATTACTGATGTTCTTTATATTTTCAGGTTTATATTAACCCCCTAACTAACTTGAACAAGTTATTTAACCACACTAGCCCCCACCTTTTTCTTGGCAGAATGAGAGTTAGATTAGATGATCCCTACAGCCCCATCCACCTCTTTAAATTTGTCCTTCAAGAGTAGTAGAATAGAGTTAAGATAATTACCCAGTTATTGGGTACCTTGTATTTATCAGATGATCGATAGATGTTGGAGAATGATACTCCTTACCCAGGATATTACTTGTGACATTATTTTAATCTTCATTTTTTACTTTTATTTTTTCTCAACTTATTTCAAATAAATTCAGTTTAAGCCACATTTACGAGATATTCAAAGAGTGTTGCTAAACATACAGGCTTACAAATATGAATGAGGTATAATCCCAGCATTCAAGTGGCTTACACACTAGCATCAGCTGTAAGACAGGTAAACAAAGAATTCTATCATAAGCAGGAATTAATTCTATTGCGCTCTAGGCAAAGTACTTAATGCTTCAGAGGAAGGTGACCTTCAGAGGAAGGTGGGCTCCTAGGTGATTGTTGAGCAACCAAGTACAGCACCCTGAAAATGATCAATCTTGAAAGATAAGTAGGGTGTTGAGGCAGGGATGTAGGTGGCGGAGGAGTGGGACACCATCCACAGAGAGGACACACCACAGATAGCAGGCAGGACTTGATCTCTGAGATTATCTGGTTGACTGTCGGGTTGGCCAAAGTACAGGATATGCATAGGGGTGTTCGGGATGTAATATTGGAAAGGACTCTGGGGATATTGGAGCTTTGTATGTTGTTGGGCCCTTGCTAGTGGACTCTCAGGGTTCCCTCTACCTCAGGCACTCTTTCTGTCTTCCTCTCCATGTCTCTCCGTATCCCTGTGCTCTACAGGGGAATCCCTGCAAAGCTTAGTGCCTGGGCCTTTCCCTCTCTGCACAGTCTCTTGTACGTGTTCACCTGAAACTCAGGCCACTGGCAAAAAGTAGTGTCCCTTCCTCACCTTCCTCCCCAGTCCAACCGTGTATCTCTCCTTGTACAAGCCTTGGATATAAGGCGTTGGAAATACTTGAGGTCTAAACTTCTCTCTGCACTATCCCCTTTGCACCAAGACTATTGATAAATGAATGCGTGCAGGACTGGACCAAGCAAATGAGTAAGTCTGTGCAGACATATACAGGTAAAACAGATTCCCATAGAGATCAGCATATTCCTAAAAAAGGTCAACATGATGCATGTCATCTCTTTAGGTGGATTTTCTGAAGAGGCAGAAATTCCTGGCATCAAATATGTCCTCTCTCCCTACAAACTGAATTTGGTTGCTACTTCTCTTTTCGTGAAGCCTGGGATTCCATATTCTATCAAGGTAGATGAAGGAGGGAAGGCCGCTGAGTATGGCTGTCTCTTTCTGTTTACAGAGCATGGGGATGGCAAACAGGGGAGGGGCGCTGGGGAAGGGAGTCACAGAGGGACTTCATTCTGTAAAACCTGCTCCTCCTGTCGATGCAGAAGGAGGGGGGAGACTGCTGGCCAGCTTCCGCCCCAGAGTGAGTTCAGCCCGTACTTAGTACGTAGTTAGGTAGCCTGTGGTAGGCATTCCCTTAAAAAGCATTGCACTAAATTATATGTAAATAAAACACCATAAGTCTATAGTTTTTTAAAAAAACGCTAACATTTGGGGCGCCAGGGTGGCTCAGTTGGTTAAGTGTCCAACTTTGGCCCAGGTCATGGTCTCCTGGCTGTTGAGTTCAAGTGTGTTGGGCTCTGTGCTGACAGCCTGGCGCCTGCTTCAGTTTCTGTGTCTCCTTCTCGCTCTGCTCTGCCCCCCACCCCTAATTTCATGCTCTGTCTCTCTCTCAAAAATAAATAATTAGAAAAGTAAAAAAAAGTTAACATTTAAAATTATTTGGTGGCATGTTCTTCAAAAGCTTTTAAACAGAAATATCACTCCTTGAAAATAAAACCTCTTTCTCTTCCCAGTAAAAAACTTTTTTTAGGGCTCAGTCAGTTAAGCTTCCAGCTTCGGCTCAGGTCATGATCTCATGGTTTGTGGTTTCAAGCCCTGCGTCTGGCTCTGTGCTGACATCTCAGTGCCTGGAGCCTGCTTCGGATTCTGTATCTCCCTCCCTCTGGACTCTCCCCTGCTCGTGCTGCCTCTCTCAATCTCTCAAAAATAAATAAAAAACATTAAAAAATTTTTTTAACATTTATTTATTATTGAGAAACAGAGAGACAGAGCATGAGCAGGGGAAAGACAGAGAGAAGGGGAGATGCAGAATCTGAGCTCAGGCTCTGAGCTGCCAGCACAGAGCCTGATGCGGGGCTTTAACCCAACAAACTGCTAGATCATGACCTGAGCTGAAGTCGGATGTTTAACCAACTGAGCTACCCAGGTGCCCCCCCATTTTTTCACTTCCTATGTGTCTTATCTGAGTTTGCATTTCTGTGCTTTCCAGTCTGCCCCTGAGGTCTTTGCACTTAACTGTCTCATCTCCTCTTTCTGTGTTACTCTTCATCCTTTCCATTTTGGCTCTTTCTGTCCTTGCTTCTCTGTTCTCTCTCTCTCTCTCTGTTTCCTCTTTCCTTTTTAATATTTTCTGTCCTCCACTTTTCTTTTTTTAAATGTTGGTAGTACAGCATTAATGTGTTCATTTGACTTTCTAATTATATTTTATTTAGCATTTTACATTTCACTATATATAGTACATGTTATGTTATATTTTTAAGATGGAAATTTTTGTTCCCTGTCCTTAACTTAGAAAGCTAGGACAAGGGGCACCTGGGCGGCTCAGTCAGTTAAGCATCCAACTTCAGCTCAGGTCATGATCTCACAGCTCGTGAGTTCAAGCCCTGCATAGGGCTCTGTGCTGACAGAATCCCACTTTGGATTCAGTGTCTCTCTCTCCCTCTCTCTCTCTGCCCCTCCCCCACTCATGCTCTGTCTCTCTCTCTCTCCTTAAAAATAAATAAACATTTAAAAAATTTTAAGAGCTAGAACAGAGTGCTTTACTTTTTTATTCTTTGAAAATGTGTTGCTATTAAAAATCAACTTTAGTATAATTAAAATGTGTTACTTAATATTCACTGTGGGTCACTGGCTTTTAAGAGAAAAAGATTTACCAAGCTAAAGCAAGCTTTGTACATGCTTGAAGTATCTAAATAGAATGAAACCTTTCTATAATCTAAGAACATGTCTCTCTCTACTGAGTTAAGTGTGAATAATTTATACTTCAGTGGGGAGGGAGAAAAATTATTTTGGAATTGTTCTGCTTTAAAAAAAAAGTGATGAGCTGCTGAAATGGATCTGGACTGTTCTGGCAAACAGGTGCAGGTTAAGGATTCATTTGACCAATTGGTAGGAGGGGTTCCGGTGACCCTGAGCACACAAACGGTCGATGTAAACGAAGAGATGTCTGACTTGGAGTTGAAGAACAGTGTAACACATTCCAATGATGGCGTAGCCTCGTTTGTGGTTAATCTTCCATCTGGAGCAAGGATGCTGAAGTTTAATGTGAGCTGAGTTCTCCTGTTGAATTTTCTGGGACAATGTGTGCTTTTTGACTGTGTGTTTTGGCTAGTGTGCAGAACAGATGCAGCAGATTTTAAACATGAGTCCAGAGAACAGATCCACATTTTGCATGAGGAGGGGGGGCAAAAAAACACCAGAGGCAATATGCTAATCCATTGAATGGTTCTTGAGGAAGATAAATATATCAATTTTTATTTGGAAATTAATGATTTTCTCTTACATTAGTGAGACTATATTAGCATCTAGAAGCTTTGGAACAGGTAGTCAGTGGTAGAAACATTCCCTCCCGTCCTCACCCTTCCTATCTGTTTTCAGGGACACAAAGTGGTCAAATGTGGAAGCTTCCCTCTTTCCTAGCTGCATAAGCCACTTTGCTTTAGAGCTCAGTTAACAGGCCTCTCTCTCAGGAACTAATGCTTAAGTTTCCAATCCGCCCTCCCCCCAAATGATAAGTTAATAATGGACATTTGTGACAGTGGCATGCATGCATTCACTATGATCTACTAAGCACTTAGGAAATGCTAAGACCTTTATGTTGAACACATAATACCCAGTTAGTCAGCTCTATGAATTAGAGAATATTATCTTTGCCATTTTGCAGCTATGGAAAGAGAGGCTTCTAACCTCTCTTGTGATTAAATAATTTACCCAGAGTTAAAAAATGGCGTCCCTGGGATGCAAACCAATACATGGCTCACTCCAGAGCATGAGCTAATAACCCCTTTGCTGTCAGAGGTGATATTGATGCCATGACATCATTTCTGCCCCATTCCATATTTATAAGAACACCTCCATGTTGCCACTTCACAAGGAAACTGGACCAGAAAGTCTGTGTGATGTTCATTTACAACTCTCGTCCTCAGTTCTCAAGGCCTCCTCATTGCTACCCTCCTCTTACCCCCAATCCCTGCCAGCCCATGGGAAGAGGAGTCGCCAACTTGCCATGACATTTCTGGAAGGGTGCCAGGATTTGTTCCGGGAGCATCGTTCCTTCTTCCCTTCACCAGACTCCCCGCCATAGCTCACGACCCCATATTGTTCCAATCATTGTCCGTGGTCTTCGTAAAGTCACTTGGTATCACAGCTGTGCAAACATTGGAGTAGTGGAGGGTTTTTTTTTTCTTCAGCATTTGGTGTTGTGAAATTTAGAAATTTATAAAGCAATTATAAAGAAATTTATAAAGCAATTCACAAGATATGTTTCATAGAAAATATTTCATCACAGTTCACATGTCTTTTTTAAAATTTTCCTTTTCAGGTCAAGACTGAAGACCCAGATCTTCCAGAAGAAAATCAGGCCAGCAAAGATTATGAAGCAATAGCATATTCATCTCTCAGCCAAAGTTACCTTTATATTGACTGGACTGGAAACTATAAACCTATGTTTGTGGGAGAATATCTGAATATTATTGTTACTCCCAGAAGTCCATATATTAGCAAAATAACTCACTATAATTACTTGGTAAGTACAGTAATGATAGATTTACAACTATCTGTTCCCTCACCTGGAACATTTCTCTTTACTTATGAGGAACACTAGAATGACCCCTTACATCTGTTTTTACAAAGTACTTTCAAGAACATAATTGAATTTGACAATCAGTTTTTTTAAAAACCTTTGACAGGGGCCATGATTTTCATGACCATTTCCCAGATGAGGAAACTGAGGAACAGAGAGGTTAAGAGGCTCACCGTGGTCACTCAGCTTGGAAGAGGAAGATTTTTTTTTATTTGAACTGGGAACCTCTGACTTCTTATCTGATATGCCTTTCACCAAAGAGAACCTGATTACTCCACAGAGACTGATTAAATTCTCACATTCCCTCTGCTCTATTTTCATGGCCAAAGATTACAGGCCGAAATCTGTTTCAAATATGTGCATTTCTTTGGCATAAAAGGGAGACCCATATCCTGCTCTTAACAGTTGGGTGGATGATATCTACCCCAATTCTACCCGTTAGCAACATGCCTAATATTAACAAAGGTGACCACTCAAGCCTATACGTGAAACCTCGGACAGAAGAAGGTGAGGGAAATGGTAGGGGCTTCCTAACATTGCCAAAGAAATGGAATGAATTATTGAAGGGGCCAGGCCAAGCAGGTGGTGATAGCTTTTTCAACATTTTTGAGAAGAAATTTTAAAAAGTAAATGAGGAACACAGATCATGTTGATGGATGAAGAATTATGAGACCTGTTTAGGAACTACACCCCAGAACCACATATGCAGTCCTGCTCTCCCAGGACAAATTTAAGTTTGAGAACATTTTGGCTTCATGTGATTTGTAAGCCACATGCTTACATGCCTCCAATACAGAACCTACTATCTGGCTTTAAAACTTAATCCCCAGAGGTGCCTGGGTGGCTCAGTTGGTTAAGCCTCCGACTTTGGCTCAGGTCATGATCTCAGAGCTTGTGGGTTTGAGCCCCACATGGGGCTCTGTGCTGACAGCTCAGAGCCTGGAGCCTGCTTCAGATTCTGTGTCTCCCTCTCTCTCTCTGCCCCTCCTCTGCTGGTACTCTGTCTCTCTGTCTGTCTGTCTGTCTCTCTCTCTCAAAAATAAATAAACATTAAAAAATTTTAAAAAGGGATGCCTGGGTGGCTCAGTTGGTTAGGCATCCGACTTGGGCCTACATCCTGATCTCACCGTCCCCGTGTTCAAGCCCTGCATCAGGCTCTGTCCTGACAGCTCAGAGCCTGGAAGCTGTTTCAGGTTCTGTGTCTCCTTCTCTCTCTCTTCCCCTACCCCTCTTCTCTCTCTCTTTCAAAAATAAATAAACATTAAAAGAAAAAAATTTTTTAAATGATAAAAAAATCTTAATTCCCAAATAAAATGCACTCTACTAATGCATCTATTTTGTTTTAATCAATAAAACAAGAGAGATTTTAGTGACAGTATAATGACTTTAAACAGATGTGGGGTCAAATCTTAGCCCTCTGAGAGGTGCCTGGGTGGCTTAATTGGTTAAGCCTCTGACTTTGGCTCAGGTCATGGTCTCACGTTGGTGAGTTTGAGCCCCGCGTCGGGCTCTGTGCAGACAGTTCAGAGCCTGGAGCCTGTATCTGATTCTGTGGCTCCCTCTCTCTGCCCCTCCCTGCTCATGCTCTGTCTCTCTCTGTCTCAAAAATAAATAAAACATTAAAAAAATTTTTTTTTTAATCTTAGCTCTCTGATTTCCTAGTTATGTGATTTTGAGCTAACATCAGTATGACATTAGCTAACTCCTTTATCTTTCTGTGCAATGTGGATAATAGTCCTATCCTACCGATTCTTGTGAGAAAGAAAAGAATTAAGTAAACAAAAAAGTTCCTGACACATAGCGGGCCCATTCTTGTTAACTTTCTGTCTCTTTAACTTCATTTCTACCCCAGCTCCAAGCTCCATCTTGAAGCAAAGCTTTTGTTTTTTAACATGGTCACTACTGCTGTTTATTTTTAGATTTTATCTAAGGGCAAAATTGTTCACTTTGGCACAAGAGAGCGATTTCCAGATTCAACCTATCAAAATGTAAACATTCCAGTGACACAGGACATGGTTCCTTCAGCCCGTCTCCTGGTCTATTACATCGTCACAGGGGAGCAGACGGCAGAGTTAGTGTCCGACTCAGTCTGGTTAAATATCGAGGAAAAGTGTGGCAATCAGCTCCAGGTAAGCCGCAAATTATGAATCACAATCAAATTTTCTTCTGAGTAAACGGGACTGTGACTATAACTACTTGGGAAGCTTTGTCTCATGCAAATAACCTTTTCTTTTCTTTTCCAAATGATCTTTTAGATTCATCTGTCTCCAGGTACAGATGCACCGTATTCTCCCGCCCAACCTGTATCCCTTAATATGGCAACTGAGTCGAATTCCTGGGTGGCTTTATCAGCAGTGGACAGTGCTATATATGGAGTCCAAAGAAGAGCCAAGAAACCTCTGGAAAGAGTTACGTGGTGAATGGCCTTGGTGGCTGGGTCATGGGGTGACTCTGTGTGGCTCCTAGGGTAGGTTGTGAGGAGGAAGGGAAGACTGGGTCTGCTTTTTTGTCAATACACTCAAAACAATGGCTCTTAGGAAGGTAAGCCATCCTAGAGTTAGTCTCTAAAGCACTGATTCATCCTTTTTTGTTTTCCCAAGTGTAGCAGACGACCATAATGGCAACTATATTCCTGGGGCAAAAGTGCCATCAATTTGGATGATTTTGATATTTTCTTTTTTACTCTCATGAAAATCTGTAGCACAAAAAAAGTGAGGATTATTCAGTTCCCCTAAATTCCCATTTATCTCCCCTGTGCCCTGCTAACTATTTTGTAGGCTTGAATTTCTTTGACCAAAAAAGAAAGAAAACTGTATGGTAAAATCCATCCAGAAAAGAAAAAAATACTTGGGATCAAAATTAAAACTGAAATAAACTTCCCCCAACAAGTTCTCACCCTCTTAGAACCTTAGGCCCCCTCTTCCCTCAAACACAAGAGGTTGTGCTCATTTCTTTTTAGCAACTTAAAAATTAATTTGTCTGTTAATTTAGTCATTCATGCATTTATGTACTTGTTTGTCTGGATGTTATATTGACTGCAGCGTTCACTCTATGTCCAACACAGCCTGGGTTGGTTCCTAAGAATCTTCTCACCAAAGCTTAAAACTTAGTTCTTGTTTTAATTCTGAATGCGCGGGACACACTCAAACAATGAGATGGGAAATTTGGGTTTCGGCCATTCAACAGATGAACAATGGCCTGATTTGTTATATCCATGGGACAACTTGTACCTTTAATTCTTCAGGGAAATGATTTCTACATCTAAATGGACTCCACCTTTTGCCTTGAGTTAATTCCTAAAAATTATTAAATAAGCCAACCATCTCCGGACAGGTATTTCAAGTCTTAGAGACGAGCGACCTGGGCTGTGGGGCAGGTGGTGGCCTCAACAACGCAGACGTCTTCCATCAGGCTGGACTCCTCTTTCTCACCAACGCAAACGCAGATGACACCCAAGAAGAAGGTGAAACGTTCGGCATTATTTTTTTTTTATTCTTCAAATTGATGACTGAAATCTACATTGATCATTTGCCTTCCAACCATCATTCTTTTTATACTAGTTTATTGTCAGTTTGGTTTCCATATAACACCCAGTGCTTCTCCCCACAAGTGCCCGCCCTCCATGACCATCACCCTTTCCCCCCTCTCCCTCCCCTTTCAGCCCTCGGTTCATTCTCAGTATTCAATAGTCTCTCATGATCTGTGTCCCTCTCTCTCCCCAGCTTTCTTTCCCCCTTCCTCTCCCTATGGTCCTCTGTTGGTTTTCTCCTGTTAGACCTATGAGTGCAAACACATGGTATCTGTCCTTCTCCACCTGACTTATTTCACTCAGCATGACACCCTCAAGGTCCATCCACATTGCTACGAATGGCCAGATTTCATTCTTTCTCATTGCCATGTAGTATTCCATTGTGAATATATATCACATCTTCTTGATCCATTCATCAGGTGATGGACATTTAGGCTCTTTCCATGATTTGGCTATTGTAGAAAGTGCCGCTATGAACATTGGGGTACATGTGCTCCTATGTATCTGCATTTCTGTATCCCTTGGTTAGATCCCCAGAAGTACTATTGCTGAGTCATAGCAGAGTTCTACTGATAGTAGAACCTCCATACTGTTTTCCAGAGCCAGCCATCATTTTTATAACTGTCTTCCATGATATTCTCTATGCTGATCTTAGAGAGACATAACTATGTAATGCCCCAGTACAAAATGTTTTAGTGACCATCTAGATAAAGTACAAAATCTTTAGTGTAGTCCTCAGGGCTTTCCCATGGTCTTCTCCCAGCTCTCTCGAACTATCATTTGTCTTGCTCTACCTTACCTGATGTTTAAGCTGTGCAGACCCAAGTGTATTTCTGGGGTGGCTTTCTGCTATTTTATTTTATACCTTTGGGCATTTCCCCATCATGACTGCTTTCCCTTGTATCAGCCTGGAGAAGCTGGTGAAAGAATCCCCTCCTCTATCAGGTCTTTTCCCCATACAGAATTGATCATTTCCTCCTCACAGAGAGAATACCGTGGGGACTAGCTCTGCATATGAACAACACAGTAGCAGGGCCCCACTGAACATTCTTCCGAGTAGTTATGCAGCCTGCCCCCGCCACTGCACCGTGAGCTCTTGGAGGACAAGGACCACATCGTAATCATATTCCTTCTGTGGCTGTAAAACTGTTCGTAACTATATTTGAGCTATTATGCAACACAACAGAGCAAAAGAGCAAATAATAAAAATAGCATACCCAACAGAAACTTTGCTCACTTTAAATGCTTAGATATTCCTCTGTAACTAGTGGATCGAAGAGGTTGCAGGATTCAAAACTGAACTTATATCAAACCGGTCAAACTAGAGGACCTGAGCTCCTCTAGGGTAAATGTTAAGATGTGCCATGCACAGCGCATAGTCAAACACAGCCTCTCAGAATTTGTTGAATAAATGAACGACTTGTGGATGTTTTAAATACTTAATTTCATGGAATTTTCTTCTTGACATTTTAACTCTATTTTCTTCTTCTCCTCCTCCTTCTCCTGCTACTTCTTCTTCTTCTTTTTTTTTTTTTTAACAGATAAGCCTTGTAAAGACATTCTCAGGCCAAAGAGAATGCTGCAAAAGAAAATAGAGGAAGAAGGTACTCTCAAAGTTTGATGCCATTGTAAAGAGATTATGATCCTATTATTCAAAGGCTAGAGAAAAATGAACGATTATCTAATTATTTCTAATCCAAATGGAATGGGTGAGAAGAAAGACATGTATAAATGTCTAGCTTACCTCTCTCAGAAAGATTAATCCAAATAAATCTACAACTTCATTTGCTATAAACTCAGTCTGAGGAAAATAAGTATTATTTCTAACTCTAAAAGTCAAAGGTTAACTTTTTATTTGTGACTAATATTTCCTCTGTATAAACTTTATTTGGCAATTAAAATTATATTCTTTCATTTTCTTCTGACCAAAATCATGATTCAATTAACTTTGGGGTGCACCTAGAAACATATTTCTTCTATTCTGTATATTAAACAGCTAAGAGTATTTTGGATTATTCTTTGGGAAATCAGCCTAACAGAAATTATTTTTAAACAATTATTGAAATGGAACTATGACCACTCGTAATATTAAAATAGGAAGAATGTTGAACTGGAAGTCAGTGGCTAGAGTTCAACTAATAATCATGCTTAGTGTAATATAAGAATTCCTTCCATCTGTATATGAGTTATATTAATTCCAACCCCTGTTCTAAGTTCTAACACTATGAAAGACACTGAGTAGTTTGGGCACTTATGATAAAATATGAGCACTTATCGGGGCTCCTGGGTGGCTCAGTTGGTTAAGTGTCCAACTTTGGCTCATGTCATGATCTCCTGGTTCATGGGTTCAAGCCCCATATTGAGCTCTGTGCTGACAGCTAGCTCAGAGCCTGGAGCCTGCTTCCAGTTCTGTGTCTCCTTCTCTCTCTGCCCCCCCCCCTCTCATGCTCTGTCTCTCTCTGTATCAAAAATAAATAAAACATTTTTTAAAACAAAGCAGGATATGAAGGGAATACTTATACAGTTATGACAGCCATTTTCAAGTATTTGAAGGATTCCCCATTAACTTATTTCACTCCAAGGGTGCTGAACCCAAGGTGCCACTTTCAAAAGTTAGTATTTAGCTCAATCCCAAGAAGCTCTTTAACCACTTAGTGTGAGTGAGAGTGGTGAGACCACATTCTCCCATTCCTGGAGTAGCCAGCTGTGTGTGGCGGGTCGCTCACCTGGCCTTGGCTGTAGTTGGGGGCGGAGGCGGGGGCAAGGGCGTGTGGCCATAGAACCCAAGGACCTCTCAGGATCCCTTTTGAACCTGAGGTGTCATGACTCTGTGCCTAATCAAGGACATTTGCATCGTCACCATTCCAGCCGCTAAATACAAACAAACAATTTTGAAGAAGTGTTGCTATGACGGAGCCCACCGTAAGGACTTCGAGGACTGTGACCAGCGTGCCGCCCGCATCACGGTAGGCCCCAGATGTGTCAAGATCTTCAAGGAATGCTGTGCCATCGCCCACCAGCACCGCTCTAAGATGTCTCTTAAAGAGATCCAGCTGGGACGGCAACGTGAGTTTGACATGTTCTATCAGAATTCTGCTCAGTGTGGGGAATCTTGTGTGATCCTGTTCTGCTAAAAAAGGGCAGTTTTCATGTTATATTTAAAATTGAAATCAGACAGGGGCTCCTGGGTGGCTCAGTCAGTTAAGTGGCCAAATTTGGCCAACTCAGGTCACCGTCTCACAGTTCATGAGTTCGAGCCCCATGTGTCTGTCTGTGTGTCTGTGTTGACAGTTCAGAGCCTGGTGCCTGCTTCGGATTCTGTGTCTCCCACTCTCTCTGCCCTGCCCCACTCATGCTGTCTCTGTCTCTGTCTCTCTCTCAAAAAAATAAACATAAACAAAAAAAAAAAATAAAATTGAAATTAGAAAAAAAAATGCCCATTAGAAGAAAATCAGTTCTTGTTTTTGGGAATCCAAGGAGGCATATGTAGTATAGAGTACACGCGCCCCCCAGTCCAGACCCAGGGCAAGTGCAAGGCCAGCTCATTCTATAAACTTGAATGATAATTTATCCTCTCTGAGCCTCAACCTCCTCATTTTTAAAGCAAGAAGCTTGGGCTTAGAGGATCTCCAGTATGCCTCTGAGTTCTAGAATTGTGGGGTTCTGTGATATTACAACCATTAAAAATTTTGTTGATGCCTATGTTGACCAAATATAACAAATGACTTCTAAACTTAGCATGAAGTTAAGTGTACTTACGCAAAAGATGAAATCTTATTTCCGTTTCAACCATAAAATATGTTTTCAGGAATTTGAGAACTCTCATTAATGTGTTGTCAGAACTTTCAGGACGGTCACTGCATTTATATATATAATCAGAACAGAAGGAACAAAAGCAGAATGACAGCTCCCATTTCAGAATCTGATTGTTTCTCTTATAACACTATGTCTTAAACAGCATCCGTGCAAGTGGATATATTTCTGCAAACATAAATTTTTGTGGCCATTTCTCAAAACCATGTTATTAGATATAATAAGGTTGTTTTCAGATGTTGGCTTATTTCAAGGAGCATCTTCACAGACCATCTAGTACAGATACTTTTCATTGTCCAGTTTTTCAACTATAATCATCTGGTTTGGCTTCTGCTGTTGACTTTCTGCTTCTTCCCCCGCCCCCCGCCCCACCTCTCTGGTGCTCCACTCTGCCCCTAATTCTAGACAGCTTGGCCTCCCAAAACTCCTATGGGATTTGCAACTTTGCCAAGGTCGACATGGGCTTCTCGCCCTTCTCTGCAGCCTGCAAACTCCCTGCAAACCGTAAACCTGGACAATTCTAGGGTTCACCAAATCGGTCTCCCTTCTCTCAGGAATCATGGCCCTGGGTCATGTATGCGCTAATGTCTGAAAGCTGTTGTTTTATATAATGTGCCTGTTTTGTTTAGTTTGGATTAGTTTAGTTTGTTTGTTTAGTGTTTTTTAAGGCAGAAGAGTAACTCTTCTTGAACTCATCTTGGACAAAAGCAGAAGTTCTGTCCATTTTATTAAGGGAAACAGAAATAAATTTCCCTTAGGTAAACCTTACTCATTTCATAACATAAACACAATTACAGTAATTGTAAAAATGCAAATGATTTGACAGATTGATCAGTATCTTTTATAATCTCAGGAACACTACACATTTAGCAATTTATGAAACAAATCATTGAAGATATTTTTATGCTTTATTTGTTCTGTCAGGGCTATTAGTGGAGAAATTCTAAGACCTTTAAAATTCTATTTTGTGGGACGCCTGGGTGGCTCAGCCCATTAAACGTCCCACTTCAGCTCAGGTCATGATCTCACGGTTCATGAATTCAAGCCCTGTATCAGGCTCTGTGCTGACAGTGTGGAGCCTGGTTGGGATTCTCTCTCTCCTCTCTCTGACCCTACCTTGCTTGTGCTCTCTCTTTCAAAATAAATAAATCAATTTTATTTAAAAAATCAATAAAGTTCTATTTCCTGGGGCGCCTGGGTGGTTCAGTCGGTTAAGCGTCTGACTTTGGCTCAGGTCATGATCTTACAGTTTGTGGGTTCTAGCCCTGCATCAGGCTTTGTGCTGACAGCTTAGAACCTGGGGCCTGCTTCAGATTCTGTGTCTTTCTCTGTCCCTCCTCCACTTGCACTCTCTTTCTCTCTCCAAATAAATAAACATTAAAAAAATTATAAAGCTCTATTTTGAAATCATTAAACAAAATGTTTCATTGACCTTTCAGAAAATATTTAAGTTATAGATTAATGTCTACCCATGTTTTAAAATTTGGCTCTAAGTAAAATTCATGTTATTTTTTCATAATCACATATACTTTTTCCCCCAGATATAAGGGCCCTGTTACCAGTGAGCAAGCCAGAAATACGGAGCTATTTTCCAGAAAGCTGGTTATGGGAAGTTCATCATGTCCCTAGAAGGTATTATACTTCTTTGACATTCCTCTGAAAAATGTGGGAAAATGCAAATATTATGGCCAAAAATCTGGAAACTACCCATTTCCCAATAGTTTATTTAAGTGTTAGGACAATATTACCGTTTGGTTAAATTTTGTTTTATTTGCTTTACTTTTTTTTTTTTTTTAATGTGTGCCTTGCTCTAGTCATTGGTTCCAGCGCAAAATTAACTCTTGGTGAGGAAGGATGCTATTCTATTTAATTTCATCCCACTTCAGTAAGCCTTTACTGAGCACAGATGTGTGCTATATGCTACAGTAAGCAGCCATTTTCTTTTCTTTTCTTTTTCTTCTTCTTCTTTCATCTTTTCTTTTTTTCTTTTCTTGAGAAAGAGAGAGAGAGCAGGGGAGAGGCAGATAGAAGAGGAGAGAGAGAATCCTATGCAGGCTCCACACTATTAGCACAGAGCCCGACACAGGGCTCCAATTCATGAACCCTGAGCAGCAATCAAGAGTCTGATGCTTAAGCCTCCAGTCAGAGCTACCCAGGAACCCCTTTTTATTTATTTATTTTTCTTTCTAAAATTTATTTTTGAGTGAGAGAGAGCAGAGGAGAGGCAGAGAGAGAATTAAGCAGGCATTTTCATTCTGAAATATCTGTATTATAAAATAAATACCGATTAATGAGAAGAAAGATTCTCTTCTTTCTTTTCAACACACTGTTACTGAATGCCTACCCTGACCCAGGCACTGGAAACAGTGATGAACAGTGCCGAGACCCTGAGCGTCACCATGCATTGGGAACTCAAAGCATTGACTTTTCAAACCTTTAGGCCCAGGCCCTGCATCAGTCTTAACTTGGGTCTCCTGGTCTCTACCTTGTCCTCTCTGTCCTACCTTGTCCATTTCCGCTGACATTGGCCCCAGGGCCAGCATGTCCTCTGGGAAGCCTTCCCACCACTCTCCACTACCCCGTCGTGACTGGGTTAATTACCCCTCCTGATCAGCCCTGTGCCTATATTATACAGAATTATAATGGCCTGTTTACCTGCCTGTCTTCCACATGAAAATGATACTTTCAGGGCAAAGACTAAATTCAGATTACTGTTTTATATTCCAGGCCCGACATAAGGTCCAGTTTGTAGAGACACTCAAATAAATGTGTTGAATCAATACACACTGCCTCTGAACTTTTTAAATGCTTTATTGGTACAGTTATCACAGTGAATTACAATTTATTTACTTAACTGTTTCTTCTACTGACTATAAACTGTATCTTGTAAGTGCTGCATATTCAGTATTTAGTGCTATGCCTGACTCAAAGTTGGTGGGCACTAGCTGTTTGTTGGATCAAAGAGATAAATAGATAAGCCTAATCTCAGTCAGAGTTTTTTTATTATGGGGGCACCTGGGTGGCTCAGTCTATTGGGCATCTACTCTTGAGTTCGGCTCAGGTGATTTCATGGTTCATGGGACTGGGCCCAAGTCAGGCTCCATGCTGACACAGCAGAGCCTGTTTATAAGTTTCTCTCTCTCTGTCTCTCTCCCTCCCTCTCTTTCACTCACTCTCTCCCTCACTCTTTCTCTCAAAATAAATAAATAAACATTAAAAAAAAGAAATTCTTAGTTATGTTGACTTTGTTATGAGCAGTGACAAGATGCATTACTTCACTTCTCTATTTTAGAACGCACCACATGATAAATATTGTTTCTGTATGTTTTGAATTTGTGGTGCTTCAGAGGCATCTTTCTGAAATTGCATTCTCATTTTACAAGTGAAATATTTAAAAACAAGTAACAAGTAGGAGCGTTAATGAATATATTTTTCTTGCTTGTTTTTTCCTTAATACCTGATGTCATTTTGTTCTATTGTGATTTTTTTCTTTCTTCTAAAGCAGTAGGCAGCAAAAATTCTGTTTAGGGAGTGCTGGCAAATGGGGCTAATCAATGTTTTACTTATTTGAATATTAACATGTTAACTTTCAGAAGCCAATTGCAGTTTGTGCTACCCGATTCTCTAACCACCTGGGAAATTCAAGGCGTTGGCATTTCAGATAGTGGTAAGCAAACTTATGTTATATACTCGTTTAAGGAGTGATTTCATTAGCAAAATGTGGGGTTTTTTTTGTTATAATCTATATAACTCACCCAGGACTTTAGTGCTGTCATTTGTTAATTACCTTTTTATTATATCATAAAAAGGCTTGGATATGACTGTATCTTTGACCATACTGACCATCATTCTATAAATGCTGATGTCGAGTTCCCATTTTCTTTGTTTTTCTCAGTCACCGGGAGCTTGAGTAGAGTTAGAAGCAAATGTATTACTTTTCCCTTGGGTTAATTCCCGTTTGTGGTGATTTAGTGCAGATACTTGATTAATAACGTCAAAGTTCATTTTATTTGTTTGTTTGCATTTTTTATTTCTTTGAAATCTTGGTTTCCACAATCAAAATTTTATACCCATTAAATAGAGCCAATAATGAGTATCTAAAAAGAGATTTGGTACTTGAGTTGATAAACATTCTCATGCCTTAAGTAGAATTAAATATTTGTTGGAGAAGTGAAGTTTTCTATTAACACTGATAATTACTGAAATAAAGATCAGTGAGTGGAAAACTCAAGGACATGACAGTACAGAGAAAAACATGATACAGTATTCCTTTTTCTTGAAGGAAAGCAATCCTGAGACACGGTAGTCCTAATAAGGCATTATAGGAATTCCCTAATATGCCTCTGCTTTGCTTTCACTTTGGACTGAAGGTATATGTGTTGCTGATACTCTGAAGGCACAGGTGTTCAAAGATGTCTTCCTGGAAATGAATATACCATATTCTGTTGTACGAGGGGAGCAGATCCAATTGAAAGGAACTGTTTACAACTATAGAATGTCTGGTATGCGGGTAAGTAGGTATCTACAGTAAGTTCAGAAAAATGGAAAAAGGATAAACTCTCTGATTTTATATGAATTCTGTTAGTGGAATGATCACATACACACAGACAAAAACACAAAAATTCAGCTCAGTGAAGGGATGAAGAAAGGCACACTTAAGACATGTATTCTTATAACTCCAGTTTAAAGAAGAATACAAGTCCGTGAGGTCATCGGTACGCTGAGGAGGCTCAGAGAAAGGGGTTCACAGGCAGTCCATTTATGTCCCTGGATTCTGAGTTTTTTGATCGCCTCATGTCTAACAAGCCTTTCCTTCTCTCTGTCTTCACCTTTCAGGCTCATCTTCTCTTTGTAGATCTCGTCATTCGCTTTGAAACTTATTATTTCATTCTTTCTCATTGCCATGTGTAGGAAAGTGGATGGACCTCGAGGGTGTCATGCTAAGCGAAATAAGCCAGGCAGAGAAGGACAGATACCATATGTTTGCACTCATAGGTCTAACAGGAGACCAGGAGAAACCTAATAGAGGACCAAGGGGAGGGGAAGGGGGAAAGAGAGTTGGGGAGAGAGAGGGACGCAAAACTTGAGACACTATTGAATACTGAAAACGAACTGAGGGTTGAAGGGGGAGGGGGAGGGGGGAAAAGAGGTGGTGGTGGTGGAGGGCACTTGTGGGGAAGAGCACTGGGTGTTGTATGGAAACCAATTTGACAATAAACTATTTAAAACGAAACAAAACAAAACAAAGTTATGAAAAATAAAGGCTTATCTTTTAACATAAAAAAAGAAAGTTGTTATTTCAGACATCACACCCCGTTACTTTGTAGCTACAGGTCTGCACATCGCTGAAACCTCCAATCCCTTGACTTCCTCAGTCCTTTGTTACTCATTAGCACTCTGCTATCTTTACTTCACTCCTGGTTCAGGTTAGAATCCATAAAGTACCAGGAACATCATAAACCACACTAATTAAAGTCATGTTAATTCCCTTAATTCTCTCTCACTCCAGGGTACACTCCCTGAAAAACTCTGACCCACCATTTCTCTTCTTTTTGCCAGCACACGGCTAAAGAGAATTATGCAATAGGGTGACTGATTTTGTTTGAAAATCACAGTCGTAAAACTTTATACGGGAACTCAGTGTGTCCAGAAATCTAACTATATTTTTTATTTTTTTTAAATCTATTTATTGTATAATTTACATCCAAGTCAGCATATAGTGCAACAATGATTTCAGAAGTAGATTCCTTAATGCCCCTTACCCATTTAGCCCATCCCCCCTCCCACAATCCCTCCAGCAAGCCTGTTTGTTCTCTATATGTGAGAGTCTGTTATGTTTTGTCCCCCTCCCTGTTTTTATATTATTTTTGCTTCCCTTCCCCTAGTTCGTCTGTTTTGTATCTTAAATTCCTCATATGAATGAAGTCATATGATACTTGTCTTTCTCTGACTGATTTTGCTTAGCATAATACACTCCAGTTCCACCCATGTAATAGCTATATTTTTAAAAAAGCTCTAATTTCATTCTTAGTGGTTTCCAAAAATTTTGCATACACGCTCTCTAAATGCTGAGGGGAAAGCTGTGTACCCCACTGACACATTTTGAATTAGCATCTAAAGTTTTTCATCATGTTTTAAAAATATGCAAATCTATAACCTTTGAAATATTTAAATATTAATGTTTTTAGTGAACTGGTTATATCCAACTGCTAAATATAGCAGAATCTAAATGCCATCACATTCTATTTTAAAATACCCAAATAAACTGTAATTACCAACAGACTAAATACCAATTGCTTTCTCTGTGCACACATATTTCCATTTCACTCTCCTAATGTTGTATATGCTATGCTTGAATGTTTCCTATTGATTACTCTCATACTTTATTGCAAAATAATGTAGATATTTGAAATCAAAAATTTTTTTAAGTTTGCTTATTTTAATGCAGAGAGAGCATGAGAAGGGGAGGAGCAGAGACAGAGAAAGAGAGACATTGAGCACAAGTTGAGTGGGGGAGAGGGAGAGGAGAGCAGAGAGAGGGAGAGAGAGAATCCCAAGCAGGCTCCACATTGTCAGCACAGAGCCTGATGCAGGGCTGGAACTCATGAACCATGAGATCAAGACCTGAGCCGAAGCCAAGAGTCAGACACTTAACCAACCGAGCCGCCCAGATGCCCCTGAAGTTGAAATACATTTAAATTCTATGATTATAAGACTCAAAGTGTCAATTAATTGCTTGTGGATTTAGTTAAAATGTATATGGATTTTGATACACATTTCTCCTCTGCCTTAGAATCTAAGGGATTATTTAACACTGTAAAAATATCGGGGAGCGTTTGTATCCAGACGAACATAGTTGGGGCATACTGTCCTTATCATAAAGTGTTTTAATATAACTGTTTACTGTTGATATTTCAGTTCTGTGTTAAGATGTCTGCCGCAGAGGGAATCTGTACATCAGGAAGCCAAGCCATTGCCAACCGGGGCACGAATCCCTCCAAATGTCTGTTACAGAGAGTAGAAGGTTCCTCCAGTCATTTGGTGACCTTCAGCGTGCTTCCTCTGGAAATTGGCCTCCACAACATCAACTTTTCACTGGAGACGTCACTTGGACAAGAAATCTTAGTAAAAACATTACGAGTTGTGGTAAGAAAAATATGTTTTTTCTGGTTCTTTTTAAAAACACTTTTCATAGGTGAGGAAATTAAGAGCACACTTATCGTGATGAGCACTGAGTAATGAAGAGAACTGTTGAATCACTGTCTTGTACACCTGGAACTAATATAATGATGTATGTTGATTACACTGGAATTGAAGCTTTTTAAAAGAAAGAAAAAGAACAATGGCAACAAAAAAGCCTAACTTTTTTAAGTCTGAAAAAAATGTCAGTAACTTATCACTAAGTGGTTCAGGAAGAGGAACACAGAGAAGAATAATGTAAATGGAATAAAATGTTAACATTTGTGGGAAACTGGGGAGAGGTTTTCTCAGATTTTCTTTTTTACTATTCTTGTAACCTTTCCTTAAGACTGATGGGATGGTTTAAATTTTAAATAAAACAATGATACATACTAATTGTAGAAAATATAGAATACTGAGAAACCACAGAAAAAATTAAGATCACTGATAACTTCCACACCCAGAAATATCCAACTTTAACAATTTGGTATATAGCCTTGCAAGCTTTTCCCTCTAACACATTCAGAAAGTCTTAAAATCTGCATGCCAGACTTTGTGCCAGGTACTGAAGATACAATAATAGATAAGACACAGCCTATGCATTTACAGTTCAGGATTTATAGTCTACAGAAGTTTCCCATTTACAAATGAGTAAACAGGCTAAAAAAGGAAGAAAACTATCATTTATTAAAATACTATTTACCCGCATAGTCTATTGAGTGTTTTCATGTTATCTTACTAAGATTAAGATCCTTGCCAAGAGTCACATGGCTGGTTAATGACAGAACTGGACCTTCTTAGGTCTTTATTCTCTGGTTTAGGTTTTCAGCCGTGAAATCACTTCAGTAAATGTGTACTGACCTATTTTGTGCAAGGCACGCTCTATGCATCCTTGCATGGCGGTTCCGTGCACAGACTCTGAAGACAGGCTGCCTGGGGTTGGACCCTGGCTCCACCACTTCCTGTGGTGTGACATTGGAGAAGTTTCTTGATTTCTTTATGTGTCATTTTCCTCATCTATCAAATAAGAGTAATAATAGCATCTACTTCATAGGGTATTTTTTGATGTTAAATGAGCTAATACATACAAAGCACTTAGCTCAATTACCAGGCTTATAATAACTTCTATTTAAGTATTTGCTTTGTTATGAGAATAGCCAGAAAATCTTACTCTTGCATGTATGAATATAAGTATTTAAAAATATTTGGCCTTCAAAACATGATTTCTCAGTCAGAAAGTGGTCAAGTTGATCCAAGAATTCAGGTCATATAAATTTAATTATTTTATTTTTGTCATTTGAAGGGGGCATCTGAAATCCAGTGAACAATTAAATTAAAGTTAACTGAAGGAGTTCAATTTAATTGTATTCTTGACTGAATGTTTTCTGCCTTTTTAGCCAGAAGGTGTCAAAAAGGAAAGTTATGCTGGTGTTACTCTGGACCCAAGGGGTATTTATGGTAGGCAAAATGATTTTGTATTTTATATGTCATCTTTTGCCCTAGTAATTCAAGTGTATAGGTAACCTGAAACACTGTTTTTCAAAATGTTAACTGTCTAGGATCAGAAATATCCACGTCTTAGTTCACTGACATTCTTGATATTGTATTATACGGTAATGTACAGCATGTATTGTATGGTAATCTGGATGTGTTTAGAACAAAGAAAAATAATTGCGTACGTTTTAAGTGCAGAGCACTGAAATAGTAATAATCACATGAAGGCTCTTATATATTAGTCATTTTGTATCTATCACAATAATAACTTACAATACCTTCCTATAGAACCATCAATCCAAAGAACACCTAAGCAAAAGTCATGTATGTACTTATTTAACATGCATTATTTGAAAATACAATAATGCCGATTAATCTCTTAACCCATTCCTCATTGTTCCTGCTTCTCTGATTTTACCCATCAATAAAGATATTCTGAATCTTCTCACAGAATTTTGTAAACATTTGGGCATCGAATCAAGGCCTAAATATATGCATATATGAACTATATAAATACTTATAATATATATATGAAATTTAGAATGTGTTCAATTAACAATTCTTTTCAACAACGAAGAAGGCAGCCTTCCTTAGTCCTTATTAAATGGTTAAAATTTACCTTATTGCAATGAATCATTTTTGTTTTCTTGCAATGAGCGATGAGAAAAAGTCGAGACCATTATACTCAGAGAGCCATTTCCTCTGAGAAAGCAAAGAATTCAGACCTTTACATTGAAATCAGCTCAGAATCATAAGCTTACCTAGGCTGACTTCAACAGAGTAACAAAATTCATCGTATGTGCATCTGCTAACTTATTTCTTTAATTTTATCTTCCCACAAACCTTCTTCCAGCCTGTCCATTGTGAAGGGTCTATGGGTAGAGATATTACAAATTCTGAGGTTTGGGACCTCATGCAGTTAAATCAAGCCTCAGAACCACTATGTCTTTGGATTTCTTCCTTTTACCCTTATGCCTCCTATTTCCCCAAACGGCCCTGTCTTACACATCCCAGGTATGGACATCAGGGCCGCAAGATGGGAATGATCTTTTATCTGGAGATTAGTCTCTCCATCAAAAATCTTTATTAAATAAATAGTCATAGTAGTAGTAGTAATAGCTATGTCTCTTTATGATCTTGCCATCTGAATTTCCCCTTAGTGTTTTAGACAACTTAAATTTAAGCAGCTCTGTTACTTCCCGGAGAGCTAAAAAGGGTAAAGATGACAAGGAATCCTGCCCAGTGAGTTTGGAGATTTTATTAAATACTTATAATATTTATATCATGGAATTGCTATATCAGTATGATACTTTATAGAATTCCATTTTTTAAATGTTTGGGTTGTTTTGTTTTGTTTTGTTTGAGAGACAGAGAAAGCGTGAGCTGAGGAGGAGCAAGAGAGAAAGAGAAAGAAAATCCCAAGCAGGCTCTGCGCTGACAACAGGGAGCCCAATGCAGGGCTCCAACTCACAAACCTTGAGATCATGACCTGAGCCGAAGGCAGATGCTTAACCGACTGAGCCCCCCAGATTCCCCTAGAATTCCACTTTTTTTTTAAAAGGCTAAGATGCATTTGGAAAAGTAAATGGGCAATAACATCACTGGAAATTTGAAAAAATATATATCAGTGAGGGAGAAGAAAGTATCAGAACAAATTATAAAGGAATAGTAAATAAAATTGTGTGACATCAGCATAAAATGAGAACTAAACGTGGAACCTCAGTCCCATGAGCCCTCATCTTTAGTTCCTGCTTTCTCTCCCCAAGGAACCCTTTGCCTCCAATCTTCTCTTCCCTGGGCTGCAGGGAGTCCATGTCCTCGCCCCCTCTCTTCCTGGCACACCACACGGGCAGTCTGGGCAGGCCCCGCTCCTGTCTTCTCCCTGCATTCCCGACCCCTACTCTTATTTCCCTTCCTTCACACACACCCACTCACATCCTAGTCTACGTCCTATTCTATGTCTCAAGCTTTTAAACTCAACATTCTGTTTTAAAGAAATATTCACTGCTTCTTACATAATGGTTCAGAGTCCATTCCACCACAGTTTTCTCCACCCCATAAACCATGCGGAACATCCTGACACGTCTCCCTTTACAAGTCCGCATCAGCCTTTAGCTGGACTGAGTGTCCGGAAGTGCGACCACTGGGTCAAAGGGCATACATATCCTGAATATTATTTGCAGCTGTCATATTGGTCTTGAGATCGGCTGTGCCACTGACAGTTCCACCAGCATTGCATAAAGGTTGTCATCTGTCTACAGCCTCACCAACACTTGGTATTATTACCTGTGTCTCTAAAATGTGCACTACAATGAGAAAGAATGAAATCTGGCCATTCGTAGCAATGTGGATGGACCTCGAGGGTGTCATGCTAAGCGAAATAAGTCAGGCAGAGGACAGATACCATATGTTTGCACTCATAGGTCTAACAGGAGAAACCTAACATGTGACCATGGGAAGGGAAAGGGGGGAAAAACAGTAAGGGAGAGGGAGGGAGGCAAATCATGGGAGACTCTTGAATACTGAAAACAAACTGAGGGCTGAAGGGGGAGGGGGAAAGGGGATGATGGTCATGGAGGAGGGCACTTGTGGGGAAGAGCACTGGGTGTTATATGGAAACCAACTATATAAAAAAAAAAGTGCCACTTAGGGGGCGCCTGGCTGGCTCCGTCAGAAGAGCTTGCAGCCCTTGATCTCAGGGTTGTAAGTTTGAGCTCCACATGATGTGTAGAGATTACTTTAAAAAATAACATTTTAAATAAATAAATAAAATGTGCTATTTATAAGAGGCATAAAATATCTCATTGTTTTAATTTGGAGTCTTCTGATTACAAATTATTTTTAAGATTTCCCCATATGCTTGTTGGCCATTTGGGCTTCCCATCTGCAAATTGCCTTATCTTATGCGCTTTTTCCTATTTTCCATTTTGGGTTTTCTTGTCTATTTCTTATTGATTTTTGTCTCTGATGTGCTTGCTTTGGTAGCACATATACAAAGATTTTTGTTTCTGGTGCACTTTTTTGAGCAATAATGAACCTACTGGGTTTTGAACAGGAATCCTTTACTCTAATATAGTCAAATTCAGTATAATTTTACATTAAGGCTTTTATATATATTTCTTAATCCTTAAGAAGTCTTTCCCCACCATTAGTTCACAAAGATATTGTTGTATGTTTTATCCTATTGGTTTTACAGATTTAACTTTTTTTTTCAGATTTAACTTTTAAATGTTTTAATCTCTCTGGCATTTACCTTCTTTTAAAAAATTTCTTTTAAGGTTATTTATTTTTGAGAGACAGACAGAGAGACAGAGTGCAAGTTGGGGAGGGACAGAGAGAGACACGGAATCCAAAGCAGGCTCCAGGCTCTCACCTGTCAGCACAGAGCCCGACACAGGGCTTGAACGAACTGTGGTCACGACCTGACCTGAAGTAGGACACTTAACCGACTGAGCCACCCAGGCGCCTCATCTCTGGCATCTGCCTTTATATGTGATGTCTTCATGAGTCTTCTGTCACGATTTCTGACAAGGAGTAAAATGGACTTCCCTTAGTTTTAGTTTTCTCATCTATACCTTTTCTCTCTGGGAGCACAGTTGCTAATGAGAATTGAAATAGTCAAAGGTGGGTATCAATGGGAAAATAGTGGAGGATCAAATTTAGATATTTCAGACAGCCTATTATCATTAAGCATAATGTATTGAGCTTCAACTGTTTGCCAGGCTCTTTGTCTATATTATTTTCACCCTCATAAAAACCTTTTGAGGAAAATATTATTGCTTCTATTGATCTGAGGACACAGCAAAGCGTAGAAAGCTTAAGTGCCCTGCCCACTGTCACGAATAGAGTGAGCTCCTTCTGAACTCTTTCAACCACACCGCAAACCTCTTAAATGTCTTCACTGAGTTCTATTTCACTATTGTATCTTCGGCATTCATTAAAGGTTAATGAAGAAAGAAGTTACCTGAGGAACATTCCTGTCTCTTCTGCAAAGCCCTCTGGCTTGTCCATTAAATGGCAAAATGTCACTATTTTCTTTTAGCATCTGCCCTGTGCCAGGGACTGGGCTAGATGCTGGAATTGCAGCGTTTAATAAGGGATGGCTCCTGTTCTCAAAGCTTCCTTGGCAGGACCATGGGAGGGGGTCCCTCTGTGGGGACTGCTGTGGGCTCTGTGGTAAAGCTTCCTGAGCTCAGGATCCAAGCTCCATCTGCACCAATTCTGTGACCTTGAGCAGTTTGCTTTCCACACCTCCGTTTCCTCATCTGTAACATAAAAATAATAACAGTAGACCTAGCGTACAGGGTTGTTGTAAGATCCGGTGTAACAACGCGTTTAAGACCTCAGCAGAGTGCTCAGTGTTCTATCAGTAGAATGAAAGATGTCATTTTTATGAAATAAACCAATGATTAGAGTAGAAAAGTGCTCTGATACAGGTATGCTAAAACTCTGTTATTGCGCATAGAGAAAAAAATGTCAATGTTAAATTGAGGGAAAGTGGAAAGAATTTCTGAGCATGCTTCCCAGTGGAGATAATCCCTTGTATCCTTGACAAAAGAATTACATTAGTTATTTTTAGCTTTCAGTTCTGAGAATAATTCACTCTCTTTGGACAAAATGGCACGCTCCTTTTTTCTGGTGGATTAAATTTATATGTCCTATTTATTTCCTATCTTGTAATGACCAGGAAGCCTACAGTTAAATTGAATGCACTCTTTAAAGAAATTATAGAAGCCTAGCGTTTGATAAAAACCCTTAATTATCTTTAACTTCCTTTTTAGATTTTAATGTTATTATAAAACAGTCTTTTATTTTAAAGCAATTCCTTGGAAGCTGGTATATTATAAATAATCTGCTACTGGCATTCCCTCAAAAATCCTGTGTAAATCTAATAATTTTTAAAATGTTTATTTATTTATTTATTTGCACTCCTTCTCTCTAGAGAGAGGTAGGGAGGGACAGAGAGAGAGCTCAATGCAGGGCTCAATCTCATGAACTGTGAGATCACATCCTAAGCCTAAATGAAAAGTCAGATGCTTAACCAACTGAGCCACCCAGGCACCCCAATCTAATAATTTTTTTTTAATTTTCAGGTGTCATTAGCAGACGAAAAGAGTTCCCATTCAGGATACCATTAGATTTGGTCCCCAAAACAAAAGTCAAAAGGATTGTGAGTGTCAAAGGTAAATTGACACAAGCCAGTTTTATTTCTCATTTCATGTTATGCTTCAAACTACAATCAAATATGCTCGTGATTATTGTTTCCCCTCTTCCCTCCTGAGCAGCATATACAAATCCAACTCTACTCCTTCCTCCTTCAAACCCCCAGCCATTTTTCCAATTGTTTTCTTGCATTGGCCTGATTTAATAGAGGTTCATTCTCCCATAATGGAGCATGGGAGACTGTCATTGACCCAAACACTGCTCTAAAACTTTCCATGATCTTAGCAACCACGCTTGCTCCGGAGAAGGCTTTACGACCTACACACGGCGTCACCATAGGTGCCCCCTCCCACTGAAACATCAGTCCCCAAAGGGTTCTCTCCCTTCTGGTACATTTGCAGAAGGGCAGCTTTGGTGGGTGTTCCCTGGTCTCTATTGAAATTATAATTCAATAACATATCATCAAAATAATAGAATGTCTTGACTACATTTTAGCTCAGAGTTCTGGACTCACAGAATGTTAGTACTGGGGAAAACTTTTCTGTTTAAGTTTATTTATTTATTTTGAGAGAGAGAAAGAGAGGGAGTGCATGCAAGTGAGTGTGAGTGGGGGAAGGGCAGAGAGAGGGAGAGAGAATCCCGAGCAGGCTCCACTTTGTCAGCGCCGACACAGGGTTCAAACTCAGAAAACTCGAGATCATGATCTAAGCTGAAATCAACAGTTGGATGTTTCGGGGCACCTGGGTGGCTCAGTCAGTTAAGTGCTGACTTTGGCTCAGGTCATGATCTCACAGTTCATGAGTTCCAGCCCCACATCGGGCTCTGTGCTGACAGCTCAGAACCTGGAGCCTACTTTGGATTCTGTATGTCTCTCTCTCTGCCCTTACTCTGCTCATGCTCTCTCTCACTCTCTCTGTCTCAAAAATAAATAAACATTAAAAGAAAAAAAGTATTTTTAATTAAAAAGAGTTAGATGTTCAACAGACTAAGCCACCCAGGCACCTCAGGGAAAAACCTTTTTAATCATGTGCAGTTCTGTTGGATATGTAAATACTGGTTTGCCCAACGTCACATGGTGAGTTATGGACAAAGCTGCGCAATCCAGGCTTTTTGCTTTGCTTTGTGGGAGCAATTGATTAATAGGGTTTACAGTGTCTGAAGCTATCAGGTTGAACAACAACTAATTTGCCATGTCCTCTATGCAGTAACTGCCCACTACATTATACCATCTAACCACCATATGCGAGTGGTATTTTTAAGCCTATTCTTCATGTTTCTTTCTTTTTTTAATTTTTTAAAAATATTTTATTTTATTTTATTTTAGAGAGAGAGCAGAGGAAGGATAGATGGAGAGGAAGAGAGAGAATCTTAAGCGGGTTCTATGTTCAGCGCAGAGCCCAAGGTGGGGCTCGATCCCATGATCCTGGGATCATGACTTGAGACAAAATCAAGAGCCAGACACTCAACCACCTGAGCCACTCTGGTGCTCCTTGGTGTTTCTTTTAAATCCATATTCCTGACCAGATCCTTTTTGTCTCTCCCCAGCTAAAAAGTAATTCAACTGCTTAGATGAAAAGGAAAGAACAGGAATATTTGCTCTTCTCTCATTTAAAGAATTTTTTAAAATATTTATTTCTGAGACAGAGACAGAGACAGTGTGTGAGTGGGGAAGGGGCAGAGAGAGAGAGGGAGACACAGAATCCAAAGCAGGCTCCAGGCTCCGAGCTGTCAGCACAGAGCCCGATGCAGGGCTCGAACTCATGAACTGTGAGATCATGACCCGAGTCAAAGTTAGATGCTTAACCAACTGAGCCACCCGGGCGCTCCAAGTCTTCTCTCTGCTTAAAATATACCATTACTCAGAGGTTGATAGAAATTGGTTGTGTCTACCTTGAGGTTTTGTTTGTTTGTTTGTCACAGGATTGCTCATAGGGGAGGTCATGTCTACAGTTCTGAGTCAGGAAGGCATTGACATCCTCACCCACCTCCCCAAGGGGAACGCAGAAGCAGAGCTGATGAGCATTGTCCCAGTATTCTACGTTTTTCACTACCTGGAAGCAGGAAAAAACTGGAACATTTTTCCTTCTAATGCATTTGCTCAAAAAGAGAAACTGAAGAAAAAATTGAAAGAAGGTAAAAAAATTCATTCTACATATTTTACCTAAAAATCTTGTGATTCTTAAACCAATGGTTCAATTAAACCAGTATATAATTTTATGCATTATACAAACACATAATTGTAAAAGCATTTCTACAAAAAAGAAAATCGTGAAGTAGACACAACTGCATAAACAAACATTGTAGCATTTTGGCTTCACTCACCAAAATCCCTGGATGAGAGACAAGACATCTGCATTCCAGCCTCTACAGAGCACTTCCTTCCTCCTTGAATGAGCTCAGAATGTTCTACTTGATAATTCCCAATCCAAGCGATTCATATACCTCTTTTAAGAAATTTAATGTTGGCCACAGAGCACCTGCATGCTGCCCAGCCCCGAAGGCAGTTTACCATTCCCAGGGCCGATAAAGCGCTCTGTGCGTAGAAGTAGAGGTCAATGAAGCATGGTGTTCCTTCTCTTGTGCCCCACAGGGATGGTGAGCATCATGTCCTACAGAAATGCTGACTATTCGTACAGCATGTGGAAGGGTGGCAGCGCCAGCACCTGGTAAGGTTTTGATTTGCATTTTCATGTAACGCTTGCCTACCTAACTGAAGAATAACAATCTTAATGGAAAGCCCATCCATCCAGTGGCTCAGGCTAAACGTCTGCTTATTTTTCATTGCCCTCTTTCTCTTACAAGCCATGTCTGATCCAGCAAATACTTCTGGCTGTACCTTCAGAATATATCCTGAACTTGACTGCTTCTCACCAACCCACCGCACCATCTTGGTCCAAGCCACTCTTGTTTCTTTGTTGTTTTTTTTTTTTAATTTAAATCCAAGTTAGTTAACGTATAATGTAATATTGGTTTCAAGAGTAGAATTGAGTGACTTATCACTTACATATGACCGCCAGTGCTCATCCCAGCAAGTGCCCTCCTTAATGCCGATCACTCATTTACCCCATCCCGTCACCTGCCTCCCCTCCAGCAACCCTCAGTTTTTCTCTGTATTCAAGTATCTCCCATGGTTTGCCTCCCTCTCTGTTTTTATCTTATTTCTCCTTCCCTTCTCCTATGTTCATCTGTTGTGTTTCTTAAATTCCACACATGAGTGGAATCATATGATATTTATTCTCCTTTGACTGGCTTATTTTGCTTCGCATAATACACTCCAGTTCCATCCATGTTGTTGCAAATGGCAAGATTTCATTCTTTTTGATGACCAAGTAATATCTCATTTCTTCTTACCTGGATTATTGCCCTAGCCTCCTCTTGTCTTTCATCTCAGCCCTTGCCCCTCTTGGTCTATACTGAACGCAGCAGCTGGAGTGACCCTGTTAAAACATGTTAGGTCACGTCATGAAAACCATTCAGGAGCTTCCCATCTTACCCAGGGTAAAAACTAAACTTCTTACTGTGAGCCACAAGGCCCTACATGGTCTGGCCTTGCCTCACCTCTCCAGCTGTATCCCCTCCTTCTCCCTTTCATTCCACTCAAGCTCTGCTGGCCTCTGCAATGTTCCCTGAACATAGCAGGCATGCTTCCCCTTCAGGGCCTCTGCACTGACTGTTCCCTCTGTCTGAAATGCTCCTCCCCAGGCAGCAGCGGTTGGCCCCCCTACCTCCCTCAGGTCTTTACCAAAAGTCACCTTCCCCGCGAGGCCTCTGCGAATCATTCTCATCCCATTCCCATCTCCACATTTCATCCCAAGCTGTCCCTTTCTCCAGAAAATCTATCATTAACATTCTTACTTATCTCACTTGTAGTCTGTCTTGCTTCTGGAATGTACTCTCCACATGGGCAGTTCCTTGGAACTGGTGCCTGTTACACACCTGACATAGCAGGTGCTCGCTAAGTGCTTATTCAGCGAAGCATGATAACCTCCTTATGTTTGATGATTTGAGGGAAATTGAATTCTTTGGAATTAATTGAGAGTCTCCATGGCAGTCTGCTTTCAAACAATGCTATCATGTGCTGATGAAATATCTAATGAAAACATGGTGCTCCAGGTGCTTTGTAGATCCTACTATGTGAAGACTTTGAAGGATTTGACAATCTACGGGGTGCCTGGGTGGCTCAGTCGGTTAAATGTCCAACTTCACCTCAGGTCATGATCTCATGGTTCATAGATTTGAGCCCCGCATCAGGCTCTGGGCTGACAACTAAAAGCCTGAGCTGCTTCCGATTCTGTGTCTCCTTCCTTCTCTGCCCCTCCCCTACTCATGCTCTGTCCTCTCTCTCTCTCTCTCTCAAAAATAATAAACATTTAAAAAAAAGATTTTACAATCTGGAATAATTGACTTTTATATTATGCCCTTTTAACTACTAGGAGTCCCCAGGATTTCGTCCTTGACCCTCTTATTTTCTGTAGTTTCTCGTTGTGCAATTTCATCTTACCCCATGATTTTCATAATTTCTACACAGATGATTCCTTAATTAATGTCTCAAGGCCTAGCCTCTTTCCTAAGCTCCAGATCCATATTTCCAGGGATCTGGGAGTCAAAGGCCCTTCAAACATAATCCATGCCACATTCATTCTTTTGTTTTTGTTTCCTTATTATGTGGGCAGCAATACTCTACAAATTTGAATCTTCCCTTTCCTTTTGGCTCTATATCCAACAGTCATCAGGTCCCACAGATTGTACCTTAGAAGTGGGTCTAACCATGAGTGGGTGGCACATTTTAAAAGACACATAGACCTCTGGAACATGCCAACTGGAGGATAACAACCAGGATGCAAGGGGTGGGTGTTGGTGAGACTGGAAACCAGCCCAGCAGCTGCTGAGGACTCAATGCCTGGAGAACAGAAATCCCCTGTTCCCTCCAGAAGATGCAATAACCTCTCCGTAGATACTTCTCAAGAGTTCTAGCAAGACTGAGCAGACGGTGTTTAGCCAGAAACACGGAAATATTTGGGTACTTTCCCAGACCCAACTCTACAAGTTCCTTGAGAGAAACATATACACAGAAGAAAATGGTCAGTACCTGAATACTTACAAAGTATTTTTTTGAGAAATATAAGGAAGATACAAAAAAAGTGCATAGAATAATATATCATTCATTTTAGAAAGAAAAATGAAAATAAATTGTTTAAGTTGGGGTGAAAGCCAAGTGGGCTGATTCAGAAGCACCTGAGGGGCTGAAGTGTGGGTAGCTCTTGGCAGCTCAGAGAGCGAGGGAGCAGGAGCGGGAGGAGGGAGTAAGAGGTGTTGTGCGGTTACGAATTAGACACTCTCACATACTCTTTAAGAGGTTTAGGAAAGACTGAAGTTGCTTCAAAAAGCAAAAATACAAAACAACAAAACACCTCAGTAATCATAGAGTTCAAGCTTCCTTGTGCGGTAGTGAGTTCTGCATCAACAGCATGGCTCAAGGGGAACAAGGTAAACACTCCCACGAATGTTGGGGAAGGAAATTCAGGCAAAATTCTTGGACAAGATGTTAGATTAGATAGCTTTACCCATTTTACAATCTAGAGTTTTAAGATTTTGCTCTTCAGGGTCTCATGTTCACGTATCCACACCCTGACTCAAAACTATTTGCACCACCCCTATTGTCTTTACTGTCAGAGTAATTTTGTTTTTAATCATCAGGCACCACTTTTTAGGTTGTGTTTTGCTGGTTAACGATACTGCAATCACAAAAGATGTGCTGTTCACATTTGTTGACTGAATGTTTTTGGAGATCTTAAAATCTTCTCTTCACCTGCGCATTGGTGACAACTTACTTCAGAACTGTATGATTAAAAATATTATTTTCTTTTAAATAATAAATATTGTATTAACTAAAACACACTATAAATTGGGAGCCCATAGGGATTAAACATCTAAATATTAGTCATGTGATCTTGTCTTATAGGTTAACAGCTTTTGCTTTAAGAGTACTTGGACAATTAAATAAGTACATAGAACAGAACCAAAATTCAATTTGTAATACTTTATTGTGGCTGATAGAGAATTGTCAACTAGAAAATGGATCTTTCAAGGAGAAATCGGACTATCAACCAATAAAATTGCAGGTAAGGAAACCAAATATGCAGATTAGCAACAGTTTTATTTACAAGTTTGAGTTTTCTTCTCATCCTATTTTAGGAGTTTGAAGAAGAAAAAATAAACGTAACCCTTTAAGAAAGTCCTGTCATGTACAGGCAAAGAATATGAAAATTCTTCTCATCCTACTCTTCACAAAATTCAATATAGGTCACATGAGTGATGTCTTTGACATCATCTTGTGTAACAGGCATTGGTGGCTCAGGGGTGTGAGTGCTAGAGATCTCAGAACAGGTACAATGTACTAATCTGTCCACATACCCTTGGTAGAGAATCTGTACTTGAAGTTCAGAGCCATCTTACAGGTCAAGGCTGCAGAGTGTTGTCATGAAAGGTAAGACCCTATTTCTATCCTGTAAGTGAGAGAGATTGAGGTCAGTTTATTAAACTGCAACAAAATGTTGCTTGAGGTTAGAATATACTTATAAACTTGAATTACAAAGTAATTATAGTATCTCTCTAAGATATCATTACAGTATCTTCTACTACTTAGAATGTTTCTTTAAGATTCAACAGCCTTTTTTTTTTTTGCTTGCCCTAATCCAATCCCTCTCCATGGCTAACAGGGGACTCATAACGGCCCTCTGCTGCACCAATAGCAGATTAGGATCCTCACAAGAAATGGAGGGCAACCAACACCATCCAGGTGCTATTTGAAGAGCAAAATACTACAACAATTTTTCACTTAAGATGCCTATCTGTCCATCCATCCATCCATCCATCTGTCTATCCAAAATTATTCAATAACCATTCCTGAGCACCTAATACATGCCAGGGTCTATTTGGGGCATGATTTGGGAGGAGGTATGGGAAGGATGGCCAGCCACAGAGAAGCTCACACACTCGTAAGAAAAGTAGGCTCTACATACTGACAACATAACCTACATATAACTGTGTGTGCTCATTTATTAATACAAGAAACACTTATTGCATGTGTACTAAGTGCTGCATGGTGAAGACACAACGGTGAATTAATGTGGTCATTGAGGCCATAGAGCTTACGATCTAGCAGAGAAGTCAGACACGAGCAAGTTATTTCAAGGGTGCGATGCATGGTAAGAAAAGGGAAGTACAGTTTCACTGAAAGCAGAGGATCTAATCTGGTGTGGGGAAATTGAGAAAAAATGACTTGGCCAGGATCCTGGGAAATACACAGGAGGGAGGCAGGAGGAGTGTTCCATCTGACGCAAACCGCGTGCCTGGCGTTTTGAAGTGGAGAGAGAGGGAGAGTCACTCAAATAACTGGAGCTGAGAGCTAGGGGCTGAGTGGCATGAAATAAAGCTGGAAAGGCAAGTCGAGGACACTTTGGAAGGTCTTTTAAGCATCGCATTGGAATGCTATGCTCATGGGGGAACAGAGGCTGAATAGTGCTTCAGAGAGGAGGTGGCATTTTCACAGGGTCTTTTTTTTTTTTTTTAGTATTTTAAATGAAATTTTTACTGTTTATTTTTGAGAGAGAGAGTGTGTGTGTGTGTGTGTGTGTGTGTGTGTGTGAGCAGGGGAGGGGCAGAGAAGGAGACACAGAATCTGAAGATCACTCCAGGCTCTGAGCTGTCAGCACAAAGCTAGACATGGGGCTTGAACCCACCAACCGTGAGAACATGACCTGAGCCGAAGCCAGGTGTTCAATTGACTGAGCCACCCAGGCGCCCCATTAATTTTTTTGGTCAATGTTTATTTATTTTTATTTTTCTGAGAGAAAGAGAGACACAGAGCATTAGCAGGTGAGGGGCAGAGAGAGAGGGAGACACAGAATCTGAAGCAGGCTCCAGGCTCTAAGCTGACAGCACAGAGCCCAACACTGGACTTGAACCCATGAACTGCAAGATCATGACCTGAGCTCAAGTCGGCTGCTTAACCAACTAAGCCACCCAGACGTCCCTCACAGGGTCTTGAAGGAGGGGCAGAATTAGTGGTGAGGAGGTATGAATTAGAGCTTCAGCGTGGGGAGGTGAAGGGGAGAAAGGCACATGAACATATGCAAGTAAGAAAGACCCAGATCTTGCTGAGATATGACAAGTGGTCCACCCGGAACAATGATGAAGGGAGAGGGGGAGATTAGGCTCAAAACAGAGAGTAGACCCAGGTCATTTTACTGTAAGGATGCCATTTCATTCTGCTTTTCTAAATATTGCTTCCTTTTAGGGTACCTTGCCTGTTGAAGCCCGGGAGAAAGCCTTGTATCTGACAGCCTTTGCCGTGATTGGAATTAGGAAGTCTTTTGATATGTGCCCTCTCATGGTAAGAGTCTCCTTTCTCCAACACCCAGCATCTGTTTCTATACCATTTAGTGGGAGGGGCCACCTTGATAATAAATTTAGCTTCAGGATCAAAGGATTTCAGAATTATGGTAGGTATTAGAGACACTGGGTAAGGTGAGTATCACAGGCCACCAAACTGTGAAGCTGACACAGATCCAGTAACTTTTGGCTGACATGGGAAAAGGGCGGTGTGTCCTCTACCTCCTGCTCACATCTCTGGTAATGTCCCGACCTGTGTGTGATGGTCACCCTACACCGGGTGCATCTCATATTGTGGAACCTCTGGGAACACACGATAGTGTGTCTGCTTCTTCAGGCTGTGCCATTTCCCTGTTTTGGAAGCTGGGGGAAGAAAGGAAAGGATTCAGCTGCGTGGATCAACATGAAAGACTCCAAGGGGGCAGATGCTTCCCTGATCTGGGAAGAGACCATCCCACACTGAGGTCAAATGCGCCTGCTTATGAATCGGAAATGAATTAGACATGTCCTTCAAACCAGCATGCAGAACAGACATGGAAAATCCCAAGGAGGGGGTTGTAGGATTTCAGCCACAAAACAAACTAATGTTTGTAGTTTGTTTCAAGAGAATTGTTATTTACACTTAACAAGACAAAATAATCAACAAGGACAAGTTCCCAGGGGCCTAGAGGACCCTCCCACGGGGGCATGAGGGAGGGACAGTGGGGCTGGGACAGACGAAGCCAGGAAGGACCACTGGAGCATGGCGCAGGCTGCCTTCTCTCCCACTTCTCCCAAATAACTTTCAGTTGTCTCAGGACAAAGTAATAGAGATGATGTTCCCAGGAATTCTTAGGGTCAAAAAGCACTTTGGCAGCTTGGTTTTATTTAGTAAACTCTGTTTGAAAATATGAGTCCGTCCCAGCTCTGCCGAGGTGCAGTGATGAAAGTCTAGGCCTGGCTTCTTTCTCCCAGGGGCTGCATCCGCTGTGGGAAGCAGAAACTTAAGGGGAAAGCCCTACAGAGAGGAGAACCCAGGGCTAAAAGGCTTACCCCAGTTTGGACCCGTGTTTTCCCTTCTGGGATGACACTCTGCTCCG
The DNA here is from genome assembly GCF_006229205.1 of Suricata suricatta. Classification (NCBI taxonomy): domain Eukaryota; kingdom Metazoa; phylum Chordata; class Mammalia; order Carnivora; family Herpestidae; genus Suricata; species Suricata suricatta. The sequence goes on from NC_043712.1 coordinate 13,340,789, forward strand.
TCTCCCAGAGGCATTTGTTCCAGCGAGACGCCGTCCGTTTCCATTAGGACACTCTTCTCTCCACCCTTCCTCTTGCCTGCCCCAGGATGGTGCCCCCCAGGGGTGGTTCACATCAGTTGCTAGGTTGAAGCTTCGCAAACCTAGTACCCTCTGCTCTTGTTTCCAGAAAATCAACGCGGCTCTAACTAAAGCTGAAACCTTTCTACTTGAAAACACCCTCTCAGCCCAGAGCACCTTTACACTGGCCATTGGTGCTTACGCTCTTTCCATGGGAGATAGAACCCACCCACAGTTCCGTTCAATTGTCTTAGCCCTGAAGAAGAAAGCTTTGGTTAAAGGTATGACTTGTTTCTTACTATTTATTCAGCAAGTATTTACTAAGCATGTAGAGTCTGCTAATTCTGGGAAGGAGGGAAAGGAAGGGCAGGCAATGTTGAGTGAGATTCAATGTCTGCCCTCAAAGAACCAACCATCACAATGAGATACAATAAGTGCTGTTTTCCATTCATTCAACATGTGCACTGAGTACGTCCTATGTACCAGATACTGTCCCAGGTTCTGGAGATAAAGCAACAGACCAAAACGAAACAGAAATCCAGGTCCTCGTGAAACTTACATTCTAGTTATGGAGAGACAAACATGGTAAGTAAAATACTGCATTAGTGAGTAGGTTGGTGATGACTGATATGAAGGAAAAGTAAGGCAAGGAAGGGAGACAAGGAGAAGAGGTAGGTTGTAATTTTAGATACAGTGGTCAGGCTTGAGCCTCACTGAGAAGATATACATGAGTCAAGACCTGAAAGAGGTGAGGAAGCAAGCTGATGGCCATCTTGAGGGATGTTCCCGCTGGAGAAGCTGCATATGCAAGTGCCTGAGGTAGGAGGGTGCCTGGAGCTCCAAGAATGACAAGGAGGGTCATATACATATGACCTTGGAGGTCCTCACAGGAGCTCGGCAAGACCCCTGTGTACAGTTGTGCAATGCACACAGCTCCCGGCCAAGCCTGTGAGCCGCGGCTGAGATCCAGCCCATGCATCCCTCTAGTCATGCATCCTGGTTTGGGTCTGCTTCTGCCCAGAGCAAAGGGTACCTGTGTCTCATTCACATCAAGGTGCTGGGTGGGAGTGGGCGGAGGGCGCAGTGGAAGCACTAAACGTTTAACTTCCACTTTGAATGAAAAGGGAAGGCATTGGAGGATTTTTTTTTTAATCAGAGGTGTACCAATTACCAGTTTATTGCACTTTCCACTCTGGCTTATATTGAACTGAGCTGGCCATCTGTGTATTTCATTTTGAGAAATAAAGATGCCATTTCCTATAGGTCAAGAGTAAAGAAACAGAAAGAGGGTAGCAGTGATCAGTGGCCAGCGTGCCTGCACCACCATGGGTATGGTTGGGGCCTTCTGAGCCCTCTCCTGGCTGAGGTTTTCTAAAAGCTTAATAAATCTAACATGAGGTGTACCACTATTTACAAGATCTGACTTCTGTCATCATTTAAAAATGACTGAATCATAAAGTATACCTCAAAACCACTTGTACAGTGGTTTTAAAATAACACAAAAGAAATGTCTTAGGTCTTGTAAGATACAGATCATAAAATCATAGAATTTAAGAGCTAGAAGAGATCTTAATAATTCAAATAATGTTCGAACTGTAAGTATCTTTAAAAACCAAATCTTTCATTCTAAATACAGTAAATCTGAGTCTCTCAGAGGGAGGGGAAGCATTGTCCAAAGTCATGTAAATAATGTAATTATGAATTATAAACAGATACATCAAAATTTTGACTAATCTTCAAAAATTATTTCCAATATGCCTTACCGTTTTTCTTTGTCAAAAATAATGTGTGCAAAAAATGACAAGTTTAAATAACTAGAGCAATAACAGAACCTAATTTATGAGAAGTACCACATGTATGAAATTATCTTTCATGCTTTAAACTCAAAGAAATTAAAATAAAATGAACTAAGGTTTTGGGTGTGATCTCAACTTCCAGGATGTAGATTTTTTTTTCTGTCAGGGAGAAAAGTTCTCCAATTTATCTCAAAATGTCAATAATAACACTAAATAATAACTAAATAATAATAACAATAACAATAAATAATAGTAACAATAAAGCTTTCTAGGTGCACAGTGCTCTCTGGTTGATAAAAAGTTACATTTGGTATCTCACTTGAGTTTCACCCCAAAGAAATAAGTACTACATATACTTTAGGTATTAGAAAATGAGTTCCACAGAACAAAAAAAAGTTCTTCCAAATTGACATGGTCGGTTCCTAGTAGACCAGAGACTAGAACCTGGATGTACTAGTTAGCCATTGATTACACTTCTCCCCCTTCTCTACTGCTTCTCCCCACCACATGTGAACTTTGCATGAGGACCTTTTTGAGTAAAGACAAATAGCACTGTGTTAGGGATCTTATTTTGTACTGGTCAGCTTGAGGAAGTTCTTCTTACAAAAGAGTAAGAAACTTCTAGAAATCAAAAGGCCACTCTCAGAAGAAACTTCTAGAAAGCTGCTAGAATTATGTCAAATTCACATGTATTTTTTCTTAAGTTTATTTTTTTGAGAGAGAGAGAGTGAGAGCAAGAGAGAGAGAGAGAGAGAGCAAGCATGAGCAGCGGAGGGGCGGAGAGAGAGAATCCCAAGCAGGCTCCACACTGTCAGCACAGAGCCTGACACGGGTCTCCATCTCACAAACTGTGAGATCATGACCTGAGCTGAAATCAAGAGTCAGACTGAGCCACCCAGACACCCCTCAAATTCACATTTTTAATCACAGTAATGAATGTGATTTGTTGATGTTCAGGTGATCCAGTCATTTATCGTTTTTGGAAAGATGATCTTCAGCAGCAAGGCGGGTCCACACCTAACCCCAGTACGGCTCACATGGTAGAAACCACTTCCTACGCTTTACTCGCCAGTCTGAACCTGAAAGACATCAACTATGTGAACCCAATCATCAAATGGCTATCTGAAGAGCAGAGGTATGGAGGCGGCTTTTATTCAACCCAGGTAACTTTTCTCTGTCTTGTTTTATCCTCCTGAAGACATTTGTCCTCCTCTTGCACGACATGTGCCACATTCACTCTGGCATCCATGCTTTTGTCCACCCCACAAGATCTGAATAAATGACTAGAATCAAAAGACCCTTAGAGATTATCTGCAGTGACACCCCTCTCATACAGAGGAGGAAGTCAGCCCCAAGAGGTCCACTCATGGAGTTAGTGACACAGCCAAAATCAACACTCACCTCTCCTGACTCTAGGTCTAGGACTTCCTTTATGATTCTTAATGATCACGAAGGGCTAGTAAGGTTATCAGTGATTCCGTCACATCCTATGTAATGAACAACGGCCACCACGTGGACCAAAGTACTGATATTCCCTCTCCCCAAAATAAATAAAAGTGAGAGAAATACTGATTGTTATGGTTTATCTAGCTACCAATGGAAACTCATTCATGAATGTATATTTTATAACTGTCATGTAGTTGTATAATATGCCTCTGTATTCAAAGATGAGCCCAAATATTAACATCTTCTCTGTTGCTTGGATGTCTGGATGATCATGGAATGTATTTGTATGTGTTTATAAAATTCAGAGCCAGAGGGGTCCTTCAGGATTACTTTAGTGATTGTCTAATCTGAGGAGGCAAATGGGTTTCATCTTGGAGGCAAGTGTAGGCTTAGCAGGGAAGAGTGTCCCCTTGATGAGCACCCCGTGTCACAGGCAGATGGGGTAGCCACACATCTGACATCTCTGACCCAGTCAGTCACATTTCCCAATTTTATAGATGAGGAAGATGAGACCTAGGAAAATAAAGTCCATCCACTCATTCCTTCTACAAATTCTTGTTGAGTAGCTACTGTGTGTGTCTACTAAATGTAATGAACGCCAAGAAAGGTATACAACTCACCTCCAGAAATCTTACATTACACTGGGCAGAAGGAGAAAATAAAAACAGAATAAGAAATGGGGAGGGAGAGTGTATTTATGGGCTCACTGTGGGGATACCTAAGGTGAGATTTAAGGATAAAAAGGAGACAGTCATGCAAGGATTAAGAGGCATTCTGCAAAGAGTGACTTGCCTGGGGTCAAGCACCCAGGACACATGGAGAGTCTGCACCTGAGACCTTCCTTCCTCTTTCTGCCAGAAGCAGCATCCTTCCTGGGGAGGGAGAGCCCTCCACCTGGGGGCCATGCACCAATGTCACTCAGTCAGCTGGAGTTTCCACACTGTTCGATGCATCCCCACCCTCTCATAAGAAAGGGGATTTGTAAATACAGAGAATACGTAAATGACCTAAGCCTGTGTTTGTGCCTTGCTGATTGTTGATAGGACACAATTAATGCCATCGAGGGCCTGACAGAATATTCACTCCTGATTAGACAACTCCACTTGAACATGGACATCAATGTTTCTTACAAGAATAAAGGTGACTTCTACCATTATAAGATGACAGAGAAGAATTTCCTTGGGAAGCCGATAGAGGTAAATGAAGGATTTTTTATAATATTTTGTAACTGGATGGGCCCCTTGAAATCATGGTTCCCCTCTTATTTAATAAATTTATCTATTTGCTACTTTAAAATACACTGAGTACCTGCAATATCCTAGGCAGGGGTACCTGCTGTGTCCCAGGTCCTGGTTTTTAAAGCAAAGTGTATGAAGAAACTGAGAACGAGAACGAGAGAGCTGGCCCCTTACATACATTCCCTAAGATCTAGAGGGAGGGCTGGCAACCCTTCCTGCGCCCCGAGTCCCCTTTGCACAAGCGTGCTGAGTGAGAGAAGGGCAGCCTTGGAGCGAGCACAGAACCAGCTCTTCGGGCCTCTTGCCCAGAATGGCCTCTGCCACGCTTTCCACACATCAAGGGGCATTTGTACGATAGAGCTTCTCTGGAGAGGAGAGAGGATTTCTTAGCCCAGCCCTTACCTGCTCTCCTCCTAGAAGGATGGGAAGGAGAGCGTCAGCACCTAGGACTCTGGCAGGCATAAGTGAGGTTCCAGGGGGCCACAGGGTTGGATAAAAAGACCAGCGGGAAGTGGAGGAGACCAGCCTCCCCCTGAGGCACTGGAAGCGATTTATTCTGTTGGCAAAAGGAGATGAGGATCCAGTTCTATCATAACCATATATAAATGAAGACATAACCCAAAGTGGCTTCTGCTGGGTTGGTTTTGCTCAGAGGAGCTCAAATTTCCACGGCTGAGGGAAAGGGGAGTTTCCAGGGTCTCCACTGTCTTATCCATTCAATCTCACAAAAGCTCAGAGAGAGGAAGCTGGCAGGCATCAGGCCACTCTTTTCACTGTTCTGTCCTCCCTCCCGATTGAAGAAACAATAGCAGTTTCTCATCCACCATTCCAGGTGCCTCTCAATGATGACCTCGTCGTCAGTACTGGGTACAGCAATGGCTTGGCTACAGTGCACGTAAGTATTCCATCGAGGGCTGGTTTCAGTGATGTCTGTTTGTACTAAGTAACAGGAAAGAAAGTTAGGGACTTTGCCACAATATTACCGAAATCTAGGCTTGGGTAACCACGACTAAAGTAGGATTCATTTATCTCATTCTTTTTTAGCTACCTTGATAGCGGTCCTCACAGTTTCTTTTTGCAGATGGCCATGTTAACCCTTGTATGTATAGTCTTTGTATTTGTGGACATTATATATATAATTATACATATATATATAATTTTACAGTGCTATATGTATATGTACATACGATGCATGTGAGTGTATATACACACATGCATATCCCTGTTTTCTGTGGTTAGTAACGTAGTCACAACACAACTCTCTGGTATCATTGCAAATTGATATATATATGAAAGGGCTTACGTTTCTATTATTTTATCTGTAGCCTGCATGCACCTACCCATATAGCTTAGAGAAATGTGTAGCTGACTACCAAATAGTGGAGATGAACTACATATTCTAAGCATAAGTGAACATTCTACAGATGATTTCAATTATGCCCTTACCTATAGCACATTCATTCTTCTAAGACTTTATAAGACTGCGTCGTTGGGTTGGTGGGGGAGATGGACTGTGTGCTTCTCTGTCATTTCTAGTTGCTCCCACTATACCCACTTCTGGCAGCACCCCTGCCCTTGCCTGCACACCTATAATTTGTCATTTACCACGGTGGTGTGGGGGTTAGGAGAAAGCCATACTTCCTGGCCTTGAAGTATTATGCATAAAACTAGAGTGTACAGGTTCAAGGAAAAGAGGCTTAGGAACTTTCCTGTACCACATGGGGTTTGGCAAGATTCTGCCTGGCTAGGTGTCTTTTTTTTTCCTACTTGGGCTTCTCAGGTATGTCTCACATTGTAGAGTTTGCTGAAAGTGCAGCTGTTGGGAAATGAGTCTTTACTGTACCCCATTTGTACTGGATTGTGGAATCAATACTTCAGGCATTCCATCCACAGCAACAGTACAGCCATGATGCCTTTCCCACTGTCCTGGGGGTTTTTTGTTTTTTATTCTCAAGTTAGTTAACATACAGTGTAGTCTTGGCTTTAGGAGTAGAACCCAGTGACTCCTCTCTTACATACAACACACAGCGCTCCTCTCAACAAGTGCCCTCCTTAATGCCCATCCATATTCCGCATCCCCATCAACTCTCTGTTTGTTCTCTGTATTCAAGAGTCTCTTATGGTTTGCCTCCCTCTCTGTTTTTATCTTATTTTTCCTTCCCTTCCCCCATGGTCATCTGTTAAGTTTCTCAAATGTCACATATAAGTGAAGACATGTGATATCTGTCTTTCTCTGATGGACTTGTTTCACTTAGCATAATACCCTCCAGTTCCAGCTATGTTGTTGCAAATGGCAAGATTTCATTCTTTTTCATCATTGAGTAGTATTCCATATATATGTATATGGAATATATATGTATATATTCCACATCTTCTTTATCCATTCATCAATTGATGGACATTTTGGCTCTTTCCATGCTTTGGCTATTGTTGAACGTGCTGCTTATAAATATTGGGGTGCAGGTGTCCCTTCAAATCAGTACTCCTGTATCCTTTGGATGAATTCCTAGTAGTGTAATTGCTGGGTCATAGGGTAGTTCTATGTTAATTTTTGGAAGAACCTCTACACTGTTTTCCATAATGGCTTCACTGTCCCGTTTTAAATAGACTGTTGTTCACATGTCCCAATATAGGTAACAACTGTGGTTCAAAAAACCAGTACTTCTGAGGATGTTTGCAGCTTTCATTTGAAAATTGAAGCCCAAGACTTAGAAGGTAAAACAGAATGATTTACAATGTAATTGTGT